>NW_020654810.1:10269472-10336347 GCF_003589595.1 Hyposmocoma kahamanoa | reverse complement strand
AAGGTGTGTTGGGAAGTGGTGGAGTTGAGTGACTCGTAGTTGGAGTCCTCTGCTTTCGAGCAAGAACTTGAGAACAGAGATGCAGGACCGGAGGGCGGTGGGTGACACGCATGACGTCAAGGCGGCTTTGAAGAAGATAACCGGGAGACGCCGTCGCATGCAGGCAGCTTCGGAGCGCATCTCAGGCACAAGCATGATGCTCCTGATAGAGGAGGTTCCGTGTTGCCTGGTACTTGGTTATTGGTGGTGTGGTACGGTCTACGCAGGCACTTTCAATCAAATCAGATCAATAGCTTATGTGCAGTTGTATCTGCCACATCTGTATTTGTTACACTTGTAGGTGCAATAACGTGTGGTGAAGACTGTGACCGGGAGGCTCTGCAGCGTTTAGGAAGGGTTCTGGCGTAGCAGGGCTTCGGGCACAGTATTCACCACATGTACTTGCACCTACAGGTGTTACAAATACAGAAGTTGCGGATTCTTTTTCAAAACCGTCCGAAATACTCGTCAACAAATTTGTTGCAACAAACGCGCGCACGAGCATCTAAATTCAACTTAAGAAGCCGAAAAAGTGATCGACCTGGAACGAAAACACTCTTATGCCAAAGATAGCATACCAGAAGGAAGAACAGAAGATACTTTATGAAAGAATAGGTTATAGAAAAGTAGTTACAGAAGCCCCTGAAATCACTAAGCGGAAAACTCGATACTGGCGAAATCCAAGAAGACCACCGCGAATAAGTAAAAAGAAGAACCTGTCTAGCTCTTTCGTCAAAATGTAGAAATATCGAATTATTTCATAAACTTCAATTTAAAGTTATCTAAAAATCGGTAATTGCTTTCGGCGAAACTGGCTAACCCCATATCTTTCTACATTAGTTTTAATTATAGTAATCCTCCCTACCGATCCTTAGAGTATACGAGAAGGGCATTATAACCTGTGCGCGCACAGGGACCTTATAAGTTCAGGTTCTGACCCCAGATCAGCCAGTGTATAGGGTTGGCACTGACCTCTGTCACTTGACTTCATCCAGTTCTTCGAGAAGCTAGTGCCTTGGGTGAGCCGCCCCGGGTGCACGTACAGTACCCTCCCTATTTTCCAGATAGATACTGGAGCTGTAGGCACGCTCTCACTTTTCGTTGCGCATTGCACAACTATCGGTTGCCACCGCTAAGCCGTCGACTTTGAGTCCACTACCAATTCTCCCCATTGGTGGCGGAGCTGTAAGTCACGCTCACTTCCCGACGCCGAAAAACGTTGCTCTCCACTTCCCAATAACGTAAGCGGCTGGAGGGACCGGAGGATATCTAGCTTATCCTTTACTAGCTCTCCGGGCTAGTGCCGGAGATGCAGTTGCAGTCTCCTGCGACAATGGTCGGACATAGCTTCCAATTTAAAGGGCAACTAACGTGCCCCGCGCGTTTCCTCGCATCAGACCCTCAACTAGACCGCTACTAAGACGCGCTAGCTGGTCATGAGATAGACGCCCCAGCCACACCCAACCGAGGCAGACAAACATGTCCGTTTCTGCAGCTAACAACAAACCCCAGCGAGTCCATACCCAAGTTCGGGTCCACCAGAGGGGCGTCTCTGGCCAAGGAGTATCACTGGCGGAGGGCTTGGCTCGGACTCCCGCTGTACCCTGGTATTGGCGTCGAGCCCGTAGTCTATCCGGAAGACCCTATCTCTTGGGTCGGTAAATAGAGAGAAACCGGCCAGCAGAGTTTAGAGGAATTCCTAATGCGACAAGATGTACATGAACTTGAAACGTGTGTTATCTATTAACGCTAGAAGGCAGCCAAGAAGCTTAACGAGACAACTGTTTTAGATATTATGTTATATTAAATACCAGTTGAAATTGCTTCAGGAATATTAATGGCATTTTTCTAGGAACACATGTTAAAGATGAGTATGACAACAGGATACATATGGTTTTCCCACAATATATGACAAATTTTAGATGTTTTTCAATGACAATATTTTCTTAATAATTTGTCTTAATTTTCATCGTTGTTATGTAGAGACCGAAAAAAGTCTGAAATAAAAAAAATGGTTTTTCAGATGTGAAAGTATAAATACATTAATTATTCATCAACGAAATTGATTATTACAGTGCTAGTGCTGATACTCTTGTTTATGCCAATGTTTGTTAACAGGATGCTACGTGACAAGATATAAATCAGTACAGAGTACTAAAAAAACTGACCTTAAAAGTTAGTGGAATTACATCTATTTGCCAAGTTTTATTGGAATCGCTTACCGGAAAGTGCGCGAAACTGTTGTATTGCGTAACATATGTAAAAAAACACAGTCGAATTCGGAGCCTCCTTCTTTTTTGAAGTCGGTTAAAAAAGACTATGGAACTCATAGTAAATATGATATGGTTGTTTTCAGTTAGCTTTAAGGACGTGCAATTGCGATAAGACCCGGTACTATTAACTCGAAGCAAATATTGTTGTAGCGATAAGCTGTGTTATGGCTGTGTTGAAACATGTTCTGCTTCCTGTGTGTCAACGAACTGGTAGAGCTAGATAAAACACTAATACAGGATAGTTACCAAAATAGTGTTAGAACAGCAGTTTTAAAAATGAGGTTCCAGACTTACCTACCACAGGCATTGCTTATCATAACAATAAGGAGAAACGATAATAAACTATATACATAGTTGTATAATGCAATAAAATATTTACATTATAGTTTTATTGTAATTCCTAAATAGGTGCTCGCTGTTCTTGATTTGGTGCTCATTAATTTATGGATACTGTGGGTGGCAAAGTCGTAAAGTTACACATTGTAATAAAGTGTTAAAGACGTCAATTTAAATTAAATAAGTTATATGTCAATATAGTACTTGCGTAAAAGAAAAACATAACTTAGCACGAAAGGTGCGGATAACCGCATTTGTCCTATAAAAATCGATTTGGAGAATACTACATATTTTTACATACATACTGGGGTAGGCAGAGATCAAGGCATCTGACTTTATCCGTTTTTGTGATGTAAATTTACGATCGTACGGCTCATCATCATCAACATCAACTCCTTATACGTTCCACTGCTGGGCACGGGTTTAGGCCATAGTCCGCCACCCTGACCCGAAGCGGGTCGGGGACTTTTTTTTTTAAATTATTTGGTCGGTCAACAATTGTTACACCATCAAAAGATCAGAAAACATACATGCAAAAAAAAAACTTTAAACTAAGTGCACAATCTATTATAGACCGACACTACATGCACAATAAATTACGCAGAGTAAAAAGAAACTTTCACAAAGAAAAGTGTAAACATTAATTTAACTATGTAAATCACTTACAAAAACAAATAGTGTTAATATCTTAAAACTAAGCGAAAGCATAAGAAGAAATAAGAAGAAAAGAAAAGAAGTTAGGTCACAGCGTTTTAGGAAGATGACGACATTTCGCGCTTGGTTCTTACTGCACAGAAGTAGTGTAAATCGATCGTTGCGTAGTGATCATTGTACAACTGGCAAAGCCGAGCAATGGGAGAATTCGCGCCTAAAATAGTCCTGCGAAAAGGCTTGCAAAGAGGCTTGATGTAAAATCTAGGTAGTCTGCGGAGAACATTAAACGATATAAGGTTTAGAACTGAATTGCATTTAATTTGATTATTTAATAATTTATATAAAAACATGATATCCAAAATGTCCCGTCGCTTTTCCAACGACAGCATTTGGAACTTTGTGAGTCTAGATTTATATGAACGAAGTTTTTTAGCTTGTTCAGTGTAGAACGCTAAATGATTCACAAACCTCTTCTGTATTCTCTCCAATCTTTTTGACTTTTCCGAGTGTTGTGCACCTTCTTCAACGTGCAGGTTTCATCACGATGTTTTCCTTCACCAAAACGCTCATGGTAAATTTCAAATTCAATTTCGCACATAAATTTCGAAAAACTCAGAAGTCCGGATACGAACCCACGGAACAGCTTTAGGTCAAATCTTTAGGCAACCGCAGCATCTTCCTACGTCTCAGCACGAAGACCCAATTAAATCTCAACGTTTTTTTAGTATATGTATTACGAGTAACTGTCAACTACACTCTGTATTTGAAAAAAAAAACAGGATTTAAAAGAGTTGGTTAAGTGAGGTGATTGCAGCATAAAGTAAAAAATACGACAGTAATATTTACTACTAATATAGTACATCAGGATTCTGAAGAGTTGACGTCAATAACAGGTTCAATTTGGCAGGTAATTTGCATGTTAATAAAAAAACTGGTTCGCATTCGTGATATTAATAAAGTTCACGATAAAAAGGATTTGTTTGGTTATTTTTAGAGCCCAATTTATTAAAAGAAATAATATTTGTATTAAGCAACGGAATGTTTATAATAATTATAAACATTCCATTGCTTAAAACATTTTTTTAAGCTTGCATTTTGGTAGATATTCATTTTACTAGATATAAAGCTTGTAAATATTTTTGGTCGGGTCTAGTTTAATTCTATCGAAAGTTCGCTTTGCCGAAATTTAAATTAAGAACTTCTGTCAAGCTTAAGGGGGTTTTAACCGACTTCCAAAAAGGAGGAGGAGGTTCTCAATTTAACTGTTTTTTTTTTTACATTTGTTACGCAATAACTCCAGCATTTGTGAACCGATTTTGATGATTATTTTTTTGTTGGAAAGAGGGTACCTCATTTAAATTGAAATGGGACCACCCATTTAAATTTAAAGGAAATACTTCACCTCTGAGGGTGGCAAACTGGGGAATGAATGACTTTTGAAGTCGGTTTTTTAGTACTCTGTACTGAGATTATGTTTATAAATTATCAGATTCGTTCACACAGACAAACATGGTCAAGTGACGTTTTGTTTTTTTTTTTGCAACTGTATTTTTACCTATTAGTTGAATGACCTTTTAAAATATGTTTTTTACAACGGATGTCACGTTACGTATCTCTGAAGACGCAAGGTGCTTTTTTCAGAGATACCGCCATGTCATTAACATTAGGTTGTGAACCCTAGCCCATACAATTTTTTTGCGTTCAGTAGTTGCAATTTGTTCTGCCATTGCATTTTTTTAATCCTCATTTGATGTAATCGTCAGCAGCAATTGTTCTGAAAATGACTTCTTTTAAGTAACATCTGAGTCATGGGATGTGGAATGGTTGACCCCATGCATTTTTCATATTGTTATTCACTCGATAAATCCTATATTTAGCGTTAGGTAGTGAGTTGATTCATAAGACTCTCGTGACCCATTACGTTAGTGAGTGAAATATGTGGCTGTCTTTGTGATTCTCACGTGTCATTTGAATTCGAGTCGCGTGAACAGCTTGCTCAGGTTTTCGGAGAAAGTGCAAAGTGGCGGTTGCCGTTGACGTCAATGCGTGCTGCGTTTCGTAATCCCATCGCCGTTGCGCTGCGCCAGCGCATACTTACAAAATGCGACTATTCGACTTCCTACTCGATTCTTGCTGTCGACATCCAATTCTAAAGATTCGGTGACCAGTAATACGATAGCTTCCTTTGAAAGAAACATTGAACAAATAGTCACTGGAGTTTGTAGAACTACGGTAAATTATTTTTTATGTAAAAAAGTAATGGGCGATTTTACCGTATCTGTGCATTGTTTTATCTAAAATTCGTTACACACTTTTTTATAAAAAAAATATAAACCGATCTCAAAAGTTTACTTTAGCGTTTTTGCTGTGTTTTGTTTTAATTGGAGTTACACCTATGTGCCAAGTGTTATTGGAATCAGTTAGGTAATGTAAAGTAGGTGAAATTCAAAAAACCGGATTCATCCCCTAATTTGCTACCCTTAGAGGAATAGTTTCTTCATATTTGAATGGGACCACAATTGAGGTACCTCCTTACCAATAAAAAAGTATCTTCGAAATCGGTTCACAAATACCGGAATAATCGCGTAATATACACACAAAAAAATACCGACGAGTTGAGAACCTCCTCCTTTTTTGAAGTCGGTTAAAAATTATTTTCATCAAGCATGAAATACAGTATATACGTGTATAATATATATTATATATATACATATATTAAAATCTACAATATTATATATATATATATAATATCTATATATTAATATCTTTTTTACAATGAACCTTAATAATTAATAAAATACTATAGATATTTATAAAAGACGCTACAAGTATTTATATAACTTATTTTTATTTAATGAACATTACATGTATAAGAAGCAAATACAGGGAAGAGGTTTTTATTCTTGCCTATTTTCATTATTTAGCACAAGTTGTACTATTAATTCATAAATAAAACATAAACATACTCATTCCCTTATAAAAACATTGTTTATTAATTTCAAAAAGCACTTACTTCTTGGCTAGAGTATCGGAGAATAAATCAAACGCACGATTTGCATAACACAAAAGTGCGCAAAAGTTGAATTAGTAGTAGACTCACGTATCTCTTCTGGACAGCGCATGCGCATCGAAGAACTTCCAAGACTCCCGGGGCGCATGCGTGAAACGCTAATGAATCTAATGACGTTAGTAACGTTGACACATGCTGCATTTTGATTTCTGTATAGTTTTTTTTACGCCGGCAATAAATAAGTTCATTGTAGCAATATGTGGGATTTTTTTAATGATTTTTTACCAGACATTGACCTACCAACAAATGAACGTCGAGTGTAGTACAAAACTCACGAAAGAAATGTTTGGATCTAACTTAGGTCAATGGATCTAACCTGTTATGAACGTAGTGACATGTAAAGGGTAAAAAAACTAAATGTTTAATTTAAATTGTAACGTCAATGCAGTACCGCTTAATTATGCTTGCAACAAATTAAAGACCGAAAAATTCATCATATTCAGCTTCTGCTGGAAACATGCTCCATATTTAGCTTCTAGTGAAAACTACTTGAACACAAGAGTAAAGGAGTAGCCTTTACTGTTAATATTAATTAATTTATATACTATAATATTATGATAAATTTTATACAAATTCACTTAGAAAATAATAAAGAGTTGTGCAGGTATATAAGACAGAAAAAATCGGGACAACAGAAGTTGGTCAAATTTAATAAAATGTTACTCATATTGTAACAAAAAATATTATTATAATTTTTATTAAATTTGACCAACTTCTGCTGTCTCGATTTTTTTCTTACAATACAATAAAATGATATTTACATAAAACTAAGTCTATTAACATTAAAACAACAATTTTATTAATTTTGTATGATAAACATTTGATGAAATTTCACAAACTTCTGTTGACCCGATTTGTTTTTGTCTCATACAATAAAATGATTCTTACATGAAACTGATTTCATTTGAACTAAAAAAAATTTATTCATTTTTATGGACAACTCACACCTGCCCAAAAAAATGACTATGTCAAAATTGATTTAATAAAAAAGACGTAATAATTGCTGAGACAGTTTCCTTGTATCTTCTATGGTTTCGGATACTTATCACAAAGAAAAGATTAAGTTACCGTTCGAGCAAATGTTATTTTGGGCAAATGTATTTCCGGACTTCTGATCGGTAACCCCAAGCCGTAAAATGAGTACAATAATATTTTGATAGTTATTACTAACATAAGATTAACATCAAAGGGATTGTATAGTTTCTTTGTTCTAAATGTTCAATCGCTCACCCTGAGACGTAAGTGAACAAGTCCCATGTGTCTGTAATTTCACCAGCAATTTTACATTTCAAAACCGGAACGCAGTAATGCTCATATTATTAACATTTTTTTTATTGTTCGGTCTTCAGAATAATAATAATAATAATAATAATAATATAATTTTATTTTGTCACCACAGTGTAGGTACCTGTAAATTGAGCATAATATCAAGAACAATACTTATAAACAATAATTATACTGTGGGAGACTGCTGCCTAAACTAGACGTAAGGGCTGTATTTCAGATCACCAAGCCATCCCTTGGAAAATTTTTGTAACTTTGAGTTATGTACTCGTACAATTTACAAAGGAGAAAATAAAAAAGAAAAATATTTTAAATTTTTATTGAATTGATATTCAATTATTTTTTGTGAAATTACTCCACTAGTTTGTTATAATTATTAATACAAAGATCGAACACTTAGAAATAATTCCTTCGATCCGGCCGGATTCGAACCGACGCACGTCTTCTAGCTTACCATGCCAGACGCTATAGCAACTAAACAACGTAACGAACCAGCGGACCTCACGAATTTTTCTATATACTTGCGTCGTGTCTTTGTATTTGGTTTTTCAAGGACTTTTTAGTCGTAACGCCATCTATGAGAAATCTATGAAAGATTTATAACCCAGTTAGTACCTTTACAGCTACCAGTCCTGCGGAGAGGAAACATATTGTTTACGCAGTTTTAGTTTGGTTAGTATTTGATGTATGTGCGTGTCTGTGTAAATGTGTGTGTATATAAGGTATATAGGCATAAATATACGTATGTAGGTGAGTGATTATTGTGCATGTAATTATATGAGGGGATGTGAGTGTGCGAGGGCGAGGGAATAGTAAAAAGATTGGAAGAGTGAGTGTGCTGGCATGGCATACATATTTTACATAGTCTTAGCATAGATATATTTTATATAAACTTGTGCCTTAATATTTCTAATTTGTAAATTTACCCTTTATCGTGTTGACACAGTAATCTTTCTTGGATATTCCCGGCAATGAGTCTTAGTAGTTTTTTCCCACGAAAACGAAGCGATTGTTAATAACCGCGAATGCATCGTGGATTGTTTACTCTCATTCAGGTTCAACGATCCATTGGTCGCCATGTTCTCAAAACAATGCTACGTAACTGATTTGCATAACATTAAACAAATTGAAGAATATTTTTGTACTACAACGCTCATTGCAAAAATATTAATAATTGCAAGAAGAACATAAAATAGACGCTGCTAAAATATATTAGTTTAAATTTACTGTTGGCCACTCTATTCAGCTTAGGAATAATAGATTTGGCTGTGCTTGAGAGCTCGTCAGTCGTTTATTCGCAAATATGGAAATTATAAAGTTGTGTGCAAATACTGTTATATATTAAATTTATAAATGTAATATTTTTAATTTATTTCCTGCTCGTTTGTCTTTATCTCGTCAATTTCTTATCAATCAATCTAAACAGGCATCACGGGGAATGACTAAGTAAAATTAAAGGTCAATGTTCTACGGTCCAAGTTTACCCCTGGTTAATGTCCCTGTAGTCGGCATTTCACCAATACTATGGATGTGTAAAACAGTACAATCTGAATTTCTATTCACCTAATGACGTCATGAATTTCAAAGCCATACATGTTTAATGACGGAATGTCCTCAAGTTCAACAAACTGGTAAAGTTTTGCTCCTGAATTTGAGAACACTTCCCTGAAATATGTCTGAAAATACTGCCAAGTTGTAAACATATTTGCATCGATTTTTCATAAGTCTTTGTTTACATGCTTCGTGTAATCGATAACCGGAACTAATGCATAGGATTTCGGGACACCGGGTGTAGATTTCATTATTATGACACCCACTGTACTCATGGATTCAATATTTATACATATAATAATTAATAAGATTTGCTTCCCCACAAAACATGTTGTGTAAGTCACTTACAAAATTAAAACTAAGTTTTTCGTAGGTTTGTTTGTTTTTTCCACTGGGATTTATTCGGCGCCGACGTAGTAAGTTTAAATTGGTAATATCCCGAACCCTTCACAATTCATCTTTAAACAATCGCTTGACGCAATCATCATGTAGTCGATGCGTTGTTGTTGATCTAGAAAGACAAATAATAATAGCTCGTTCTCCAATTGAAGGATGCTTTCACTAAATAAAATAACCATTACTTCTATGGCGAATTTAGAAGTATAGAAATAGTGCTCCACGTTAAGAGGTAAATGCCTAATCAGGACCCCGATTCAGAACTCTTCGTTCATCAACATCGTTCTCGAATCGAAGGGCGCTTTCCGAACTATTCAGAACATCGAGTTAAACGTTAGATTCTGATTCGGATACGATATCGTTATCCAACAACGTTTACGGAGTTAGTCGGTGAAATAGATTATAATAAAAATGAAAACCCTTTTAAATATATTTTTAAGACTTTGAAGGCCTAAAATATAGGAATACATTTAGTCTTGCATTAAAATAAATTAATAAAATTGAAGAAAATCCAGACTTTATTTAAAATAATAAGAGATTTCCATATTACATTCTTGCTTTGTAAACAATAGGACGTGGTAATCGTACGGGTGTGACGTCACTTTGGTTCGGTTTCGAATACGACAGTTTGACGTTCGATTTGGGTGCTGTAAATAAAAATTAAAAAAAATTTACGATATCAAATCGAATCGGTCGACAACTGAGTTAGCGTAAGGTTTTGATTCGATCCCCAAATAGGGACGAGGTGTTGTCGGGTGACATGCGTAAGTAATCATCCTGTAGTAGGTAGTGCGCCACAGAGGCCGTTGACGTCAATCGTCTATACGCATTAATATTTAACAAAACGCATTTAATTATTCATTTTGTTGCTTAATGTGTTCGAGCCGGTGACAAGTACACTTTTACATAATATACAACTTTTTCTTCAATTACTAAGATCCAAAAATTCAAAATCAAAATACTTAATAGGTATGCTATTATATAAAAGAAGAAAGGAAAATAGATATTAATAATACACTCGTACAAGTATGGGAAATGGGTCTATGGCTCAGCTATCAAGGCCTATAACGCATATTGCCCTCGCTTATATTTTGCCACAGCCATAGGGCAATGGCATAATATAAGCAAGGCAGGGCATTGGTTGAGAACACACTAAAAATATCAATCATATATTAAATACGTGAGTAAAAACGATAATTTATTAAAATTTTAAAATAATCGAGACCAACACAACACATAAAACTTAAATTAAAAGAAACCTGCGTCCTGGGATTCCGAGCTTGTTTGATTGGTAATGATTGTGCTCTTTCGGAGGTAAGTCATTGCATATTTTAGATGAAGCATATTTAAAGCAACCTCGGGCGACTGCCGACGATATTGTCTACTTCTTAATCAAGAGAACCTTTCACACAGTCTCTCTGGATGCGTTTTATTTTTCATTTCAAACAAATTTTATAAAAAAAGCTTGTTGTATAGATTCAGATTGTAAAAATATTTTTTTTAGCCGACTTCAAAAAGGAGGAGGTTCTCAATTCTATTGAATGTGCTTTTTTTTTATATGTACGTTACGCGATAACTCCGGCTCGACTTAATATTTAAAGCAACCTCGGGCGACATTTGTGAACCGATTTTGACTATTCTTTTTATGTTGGAAAGAGGGTACCTCAGTAGTGGTCCCATTTAAATTTGAAGAAAATATTCCACCACCAGGGGTGGCAAACTAGGGGATGAATGACTTCTGAGGTCGGTTTTTTAGTACTCTGTACTGAGATTATTATAATATCAAGTGACGGGACGCACAAGTCGTGCGTTTAGATGGTAAGCTACACGCCTGGTAGATAACAGTTGCAGTGCCACTCAGAGTTTTAAATCGCAAAGTTTTGAGAGGAGGAGATATTGATTTAGATATTTAGATATTGTCTGTGTTGCAAAAAATTTTATCAACACATGTAGAAGAGGAAGCAGTGATGCGAGTTGGTTCCAAGAAAAGATTGATCAAGTTAAAACTTTTAAATAAATTAATGAATCTTACAGAAGTAGAACAGTTTTCCAACAGGTTTACATTGAAATCTCCACATACTAATATAGTTTTTTTGGTTGGTAAAATCTGTTTTAAACTATCTTCCATGATTAATTAAACTCGTTGAACTTAGCAGAGGGTGGCGTATACACATAAGATGACAAACTGATCCAATTCCACACATGAAATCTCAATAGTCCGTTCAATAGAGACATCTGTGATATCCTTACGCTCTTTAATAATCATTGATCCGCCCTTACTTAAGTTCTTTCTTATGAATGAACTAACTATTACATAATTTTCTACGTTGTTAATTGCTTCGTAGTCTTTCAACCAGTGTTCTGTTACACAAAAAAAAAACATCAACGGTAATATCGTTAAAAAAACACTTATTTCTAATGTTTTGTCAGAAAAGCCTTGAATATTTTTAGATGCATATATGGAAACAATTAGATTTTGCTGTTGTCGTGTTTTTAAACGAGCGACAAAGTCGTTAGGTGGTCATAGCTTCCACTTTGTTCATATAATGATGCGACTTCAGCATTTGATTCACTTAGCTATCTTTCCATTTGGATTGTGTTTTTTCATTTCGGTAATTTAGTGTCCAAAGCAAATCCGTGTAAATGTCGTGGCAACCAAATTAACGTGAATTACAGGAATCTATTGTTAGTGAAAGTCGTAGCCATTGAAATAACAAAATAATAACGTTAAATCTCTGTCCTGTAAAATTTGGTTCAGTGCAGATACGCCCCTTTTACCAACGCTATATACGCGCATTTGCACTATCCACGACGTTAATATTATTATGAATTATTGTTACTATTTTGGATATCTGTTTTAGACTCACCTCTCTCCTGTGGCCTAAAAGATTGATTTAGAATTTTTGAGTGGTGTGGCGTTCTTTGGCAATTACCACGAAAGAACCAATTACTATTATTATTTTGTCGGCCTCGGTGGTCGAGTGGCCTGTAGACCGGTTTTCATGGTTTCGCCATCTCTGAGGTCCCGGGTTTGATCCTCGGCCGGGTCAGTGAAGAAACTGTACGGGCGAAACCATAATTTTTTTATGGTTTGAATTTTGTTATTTTAATATGCACAAGTAAACCCGCACGATATCATATGTATTCGATTTACGCTTACTGCAGCACCTCGCTGATCGATATATATTTTGCAATAAATGAGTATTATGATTGTCTCGGTCGGACACGGTCGTTTCATTCACATTATTTAATAGTACTCCAATAATTTGCATTGCAATTTGCATCTTTCTATCTCCTTGCATTGTCCTACTTGCATTTACATAGGTACATCCTGCAGTGCAACGTGTGTTAGCGGCACATAAACTAACTTTTCTATATTGTCTCGGGTCTGGGTGTTTGTGGTACCATCGTTGTTTCTGATTTCCATAACACACTTTTCGTAGCGGTAGAGCTTCTTGTGAAAGAGTTCGTGCAGAGCAGTACTGTGTTCCAGTTTTGAAGGGTAAGGGTGCTGATGAAGTTACAAGCACATGGGACTTGTCAACTTATGACGGGCACAGTGGCAGTGCCCCTCAGATCTTTGGGATGTAAAGCTCTGAGTGGCATTACAAATGTTATGGACAGAAGTGTAGCTTACCATCAGGCGCACGACTTGTTTGTCCCGTCACTTGATATTATATTAAAAAAATGCAAATGCTTTAGCGACTTACTTTGGGATCAGAATAGTGTATGTGGTGTTGTCTAATATTTATTATTATGTTAACAGAAGGTCGGATTTTTAATAAAGGGTCGGAATTTTGTACAACGTTCAGAGAACCCGAAAACATTTGCCAATTTTAACACTAATGTGCTCGTACGACATACCATTCCTTTACTGTACGCCTGGTGCACCCTGGGCAACAATCGGCGGGTACTTTACGCCGACTGGTAAATCCTTTCACTGCGATGGCAAGCATTAGTGTGTATCCCAGCGATACGAAAAGAAAAAGAAAAAGCACTGATGTGTTCCTCAAAATTTCTCAAGCTTTGGACGGAATTAAAGTACTTTAATTTAAACTTTCACGATTTTCACACATTCTTTCTTTTTTAATTCGGGATTTAATCATGTATAAAACATATTTTAATTGTATCGCAACGTCTATGATCTCGAAGGGTCTAAAGAGGCGGGTGTCCGCATCTTCTAACCGTGCGAGTTTTTCTTACTACCCGCACTTTATCTTCATTATTTATTTGTGCACTAGGGTTGCCACTGGACGGAAACACAACGTCGAGGTAATTAAAATATGTTTTATACATGATTAAGTCCTGAATTAAAAATCAAATAATGTGGAGTTAAAGTGTCTCCAATGTTTTTGGTGGGATTAAAATATTGATGTCCACTTGCACTAAACTTAACTATGCTTTAAAGCAATGCTTGCAATGCAAAAGACACTCTTAATGCACTGTTTTAAGAGTGTCTTATCAATTTAAGCATTGGTTCAAGACGTACTTAAGTTTAGTGCAAGTGGATATGATACCAACAAACAATTATAACATTTTTATTTGGATTCAGCAGCAGTTCAAGTCCCGCCGATCATTTTGCGATAGAGTTCAGGTCATTGGTCAGAACATTAGACGCAATGGACACCTCCGCCGCTGCTGCCAGTGTATGCGCGTAAAGATGCGCATCCTGTGCGTTTAAATAGACATAATAATTGGTTACAGTAACAGTAGAGGTAATCCGCTGCGTAATTCGTGAAAAGTGTTTAAATGGTAACAAATTTTACTCAACATTTTGCACAACTTGACTGCGGACAAAAAATGATTTACAAACAAGAACGAATAGCAAGCATCGGAAGACAAACCACATCTCCTTGACATTTATATACAATACTCAAACGCGTGAGTCAAATCCAACAATGTGACAATAACCCTTTTGCCAGTGTCAACCGCCGTCAAGTCAAGTACCTACTGCTGTGATTACGCCTGGTTGTTAACAGCTAGACAACATGTTTGCAGTTAACGCGTGAAGTCGCATTCAATTTTATGCAGTCGAGACCACGACGAGCCTAATGTCTGACTGTTTGAGTGGCAAGATCCACTGCGCTTTGAGGAATCGAGTACTTTACTGATTGATACCTATTGCCACTATTTTACCGTGTTGATAGTATGCTTATGTTTATTATTTAAGTCAGAAAACCCCTCAGAATTAGATCTTTTAGGTATAGGGTTTACTGTAGCGTTATTCCATGAGTTAGGGTATGGTACGGTGTAAGGGGCTGATGTCTGCAACTCGACGTCGAGGCACCTATTTTGCGTGTGGTGGATGCAGAGTCCTACTCTTATTAACGAGAATATGGCACAGTCCATTTGATCATTGCCATAAAAATTCTGAGGCATGTGGCAGAGCTGGAATTCGAAAGCTGTGAACCAAAAGAGCTACTGCGCCATCGGTCCACTCATAAAAATCAAATGTGTATCGATTAGATAAGATATATTCTCTTGTAGGTGTAGGTAGTGCTTTAAGTATATCGCATTGGAAATTATTATCATTTCATTATAGGGTTCGTAAACAAGTGTGGCGCCACTGTGATATGGCATGAAGAAAATAAATTGTTTATTAAAATTAATACCGAAATATTAATAGTTTATTTTGTCACCTTAAGTGACCAATTGATCACAATTGAGTAATTTTATTCCGTGTAGTCATTAGGTGTGAATGAAATCGTGGTCAGATGACGCAGCATCCGTGTCTTCTATTCCAAACATTCCTTTACCGGATTCGACTTCTAGCGAATTAGGCAAGTGGCGATGACGGCAATCCATATTTTATGGTATCGACAACTAAATAAACTTAAACATGCTATACGATTGTCGAAACATATTTTTGTAACACGTTTGAGCTAGGAAGATTTTAAAACTACAGTCGGTCTTATTAGCCGGCAATATACCTATGTGTATAAAAAGATTTGATACAGCATGTAGTGAAATAAGCACGGACCGTGTTATAGACAACTTCAGTGCATGAAATTAAACTAAACTGCTTTTACTATGGGGAACTCTATCAAATCGCAAAAGCTAGCTTTTTCCACACAAATTAATAATAATGCTTGATCAAAATGTACAAATATTTGAATTAGTAACTAAGCGTCTATAAAAGCTAGTACTCAACGTAAACCTATGGGTGTAAATGAATATTCCCTCCGCAACAATTGTCCCATACAAGCTCTGATTATTTATAAAAAGCATGACGATTCTGACGTAATAAAGATATGCCTGAATGATACATAATGCAAATCAACTTCCTTTGTCACTTACTGCGTTATCTACGAAATTAACGAGACGTTCGTAAAATAAAATAAATAAGTTAAAATTACTTTAACAACGGATACAAGAAATTGTACTTGTATGTTTTATCCATAAGCTTTAATTTTAATTAGGTATATTAAAAAAACGTTAGGTCTTAAATAGTCATCTTTTTCTAAATTCATTTTGTTACACTTATAATCTCAATTACCAATTTTTTTTATTTTTTATTTAAGATATCTGTAGTACGTCTGTCCAACGCTCCGTTCGAAAATAGATACATGCTTGCCTAGAAGATGTTTATTTATTCTGACTTATTAAAGATAACAAGGCATTGGCGGAGAAATACAGAAAATGGCCCAAAGTTTTACGTTTTAGCTGTGCGTATATTGGACTTTGTATATACTGTGCATATATTGAAGCACAACGCTGATTATTGTTCACTATAAGAGAGAAATCCTTGGCTGCATTCGATTAGTTAGCTAGCATAATCATCTTACCTTTTTCTGCCGCCAAGCAGTAATGTCAATGTTCCGGTTTTGAAATAACAAGCACATGGGACTTGTCAACTAATGTCTCAGGGTGTCGGGCGCAGTGGCAGTGCCCCTCAGAACCTTGCGATTTATAGTTCTGACAGGTACTGCAGTTGTTCGTCCAAAAAAAAGTTGATCCAAATCTAGGAGCTCCAAATGATCGAGAATTATGTAGATAAGAAAGAACCAATACTTACGAGGGCATATATTTACATAAACATCTAATTGCTTTTATTATATTATAAAAATATATGGCCCTAAATTACATACTCCTTGTTTGTACCAACTTTTCAGTATAAATGAGTATTTTTCTGGTTAGTTTTAGTTTTAGTTCTACTTAGTTTCTGTGACAATTTTTATTGTAAATATTTTAGAATATTATTAAGAAGTATTATTTAATATTCCATTATGGTATCCTGAAATATTATTTAAAATTTCACGTTAATACACTCCCACACTAAAATAATAAAAATTGCCACCGAAATTAGGTAGAAAAAACTAACCTGAAAATTACTCATAACTATTTATTTATATGAATTAATAAATTAGGCTGCAAAAATGCTATAGTTCCAGGTAGGTGTAACTGCAATTTAACTGTAGTACAAAAAAATTGTACCTCACTACCTACTCGAATAAGCAGTTGTTATAAAGACCTTGTTGCGTCAAAGGTTAAATTCGGTTGTGCGGGAATATTTAATTAAAATAACAGTTCGCAATCCCCAGTTCAGTCATTGTTTACAAATTTCTAATTCTCGTGTTTGCTAATTACAATCACGACGAGTAACGTATTTGATGAATAGACAGGGGGCGTATATCGGAAAACACGCTTGTAGTTAGATAACAAGCTTTACAAAGCAATAATACCTGTATATTTGCTTAACTACTACTAGGGCGGTTTTCTACGTCGCGTTTTATGGAATTGCTTTCCTGTTTACTTCGTGAATACGAAACGCAAATATTATCCTCTTCTACGCATGTTTTTTTCGTGTCTTATAAGCACATAATAATTATATCCACCACGTATTCTTCTCTTCTTCCTATCCTTATTCCACGCTAAGTGGGGTCGGCACAACTTGTATTTTTTTTCCACTCTCCCCTATCAGCCGTCATTTTTATACTCACACTCAAGCATTTAAATATTTTTTTTATACATCTATGTTCGAAGTTATGATATGTATCGATATGATGATTGTAAATATACCTGGTTTTTAGCATCTTTTGCAGATTCCAAAGAGGATTATTTTATATAAGAGACATTATGGTTGTATTTACTGATATATGATTTTCACATGTGTTAACTCTGGTTCTTTAAATGACATTCGGCAATCCATTGATAAATTTATGTCAGGGTCGATAGACTGCGCCGGCGCACGGCGCTCTCCGTACGAAGATAAGGGGTCGCGCCCTGTCTAGTGAACCGTCTGGGTCGCATCACGTAATTCTTGACATAATTACATACAGACGATTATTTATATACAAATTAAAACTTTGGACTTTGCTCTTCCAGAAATAGGATTTTTTTTAATTAACAACCTCACCGGCTCGGAGAGTAAGATAATGGTTTGTACTCTAATTTATTCACGACGATATTAATTTAAGTGTTGGTGCTACTGTTTATTGCACAAATTTTAGTGGGATGTACAACTGTACAACTACTGTAACTGACAATGTAAATGTACAATCAACTGACTGTACATCCCACTTGAGAATTGGGGAAGTCTTCGTTATGTTTATATTACTCTCTTGTTCAATTGTACAGACAACAGTCCATCAAGCTACACATTGATGGATCTTGTTCCGTTGCACTCGAGGCGATATTCGAACAAGAGTGTATAACTTAATATGTTGTCAACAACAAAAAAAAAAGTTAGGTTAGGTTCATTTAGCGTATACGTAAAATGTGAGATATTGCATGTTAAAGCAACCGTCACTGAACAAAAAAATCAACAATTAGATTAAAAAAAAAAAAAATTAAAAATAGCGATTTTTGTTTAGTAACGGTATTGTTTATTTATTTTACTTATTTTTTAATATCATATGACGGGACGACAAGTCGTGCGCCTGATGGTAAGCTACACTCCTGTCCATAACGGTTGCTGTGCCACTTAGAGCTTTAAATTGCAAAGATCTGGGGGGCACTGCCGCTGCGCCATTGAGACATAACTTGACAAGACCCATGTGCCTGTAAGCACCCTTACCCTGCAAAACTGAAACACAGTAATGCTGACATTACTACTTGGCGGCAGAAATAGGTAAGGCGACAATACTTCCCTGGACGAATTCTTTCACTAGCTCTACTGCTAGAAAATTGTTTTCAACGTGCGTTATATATACACGAAATACGATTTGAACGAAATAGATCATATATACGCGCTATATTAATCTAATCCTTAAATGACGTTATTGTTTGTTAATTAATTATTTAGTAGTGACTGAGCTGAGGGAAAAAGAATACAAATACGTATAACAATAATTACGCATAATAGTACTTAAATGAGTATAGTCGTCATATTACTGCGGTCTAGTCCGCAAGTATTTAAAACGTGACGGATACAAACGTTCATGTAATGAACCTTTGTTTCTATAGAATAAGAATGAGTATGTTAAGTTAAAGTAAAATTTCTAAGAATGAGTACGTTATGCTATTTATTCATTTTGCGGTATTTGCAGAGTTGCCGTTGTAGCAATACATCATCATTATTATCCCAGTCCTACGTCACCCGTTCTGGATAAGCCTTCCGTTGTTTGTCGTGTACCCACCACGATTTTAAAGTAACTCTCACCCATCTACGGCTTAATGATAAGTATTCAGGGTTATAATTCATCAGATTTTACATTTGTAGAAAAATAAAAATATTTAAATAGATCGCTCTAAACGGAGATAACTCTGTGCGGTAACAAAAGTTAATACCGGTCCGAAACAAAACGCAGGAGCGGTGGTCGTCGGGGAGGACGCTTGCGTATTTGTACACATAACCTTACTCTTAAATACAGACCTAAACAGTGTCAGATAGTACAACAAAAACTTAAAAGTTAGTTTTTGGTAAATGTTAAAAAGCTATGTTGTGTAAAAAGTCATTGAACAAAAGTTGTTGTGTATGAGATGTTAGTAATATTTTTTCTTTTTTTTATTATATCGAGTGACGGGACGAACAAGTCGTGTGCCTGATGGTAAGCTACAAGCCTATCCATAACAGTTACCGGGCCACTCAGAGCTTTAAATCGCAAAGATCTCAGGGGCACTGCCACTGCGCCCGTCACCTTGAGACATAAGTTGACAAGTCCCATGTGCCTGTAATTTCACCAGCACCCTTACCTTTCTAAAGCGGAACACAGTAATTCTGACATTACTGCTCGGCGACAGAAATAGGTAAAGTGGCAGGACTTCCCTGGACGAACTTATTTACAAGGAGCTCTACTGCTACTATTTATTATTACAAAAATATAGTCACGCGAGGTTGTTAGTATATATTATATATAGTTCGTATATATATATATATATATATATATATATATACACATATATATATATATATATATACATATATATACATACAATATATAAATATATGTATAATGTGTCACCAGCGGCAGTACTGATTTAAGTTACGTGTGCTGAAATGTAAGCTTAAAGAGATTGAATACGTAACCGCAGTTTATGTACTAAGTTTTTGTTTCCATCTTTTTGTATAACGTTTAGTTTGCGATATCGCCATGTGTCCGGTTCATAATTTGATAAAAATTTAACCAGTGTTGGTTTTTTTTGGATAATTAATAAACAAGACGGGAAACCATTTACTTTAAAAATATTTTAAAATATTTTATTTCGATAGTGAATATATACTTTAATCATGTGTGTAATTTAGTTTTTTTCACTTGAAATAGTAAATTACAGTTTGATTTTGAATTGGCTTCATACCATATAGGTATGTAGAATAAGCAAGTAAATGAAACGTAATGTATGCGCTCATCCGGGAAAATTGCTGATTATAAATTACTACGCTATCGGTGTGCGGACGCTCCCACGGCGATTGCTTATTGTTCAGAACGTTGTTTAACATTGGAGCAGACTGAATACTTGTTAATGTCAGAAATTCTGACATTCACTTTCTTCTTAGTATTAGAGTACGGTAATCCCAAGTGAAGTTTTAGGAATATGGTAATTGAAAGTAAGAGATTTCGAATTCCAAATTAGCATTTTAAACAATTTTAACGACCAACCAAACACTGCAAGCACTGTATCTTTAGGCTACTTTGTACGAAGCAAAACACAATGTCTTGATTTTTATACAAGAGGTTATAACGTGGATTGGCTTAATACTGGGCTACAAAATATAATGTTCGTACAAAGATCTTGGACTCGAAACATGTTAGACGGCAAAATGATTCTGTACATATTTAAAGCGATTTTGTATTGAAAATTACCATAGAATATAATACATAATATCGAATTAATTAAAATTTCAATATTTGTTACTTAAACATATATCTTTTTCTGATATTGCATAAACAAAGTTCTATACTTGAGGCTAGTATGTACTCTATCGAATCAAACGTGTAACGGAAGATCTACACTTGCCGTGGGAATGTTTATTGTTTACGCTCTACATGATAAACAAATTATCGCGAAGAGAAAATATTCCAATTACGAGATGTTTCTTTCTTATCGACAGTTTATAGTTTACATAACACGATGACACACTTATACGAGGAAATGTTTTCGAGTAATTTGAAATATAAAAAGGTAAAATACTAGCAAAACATCCTAACGTAATGAATACTTAACAACTTAAAGACCTGATGTGCAGAGGACATCACAACAAGTTACACATTGACGGATCTTGTTCCGCTGCACGGCGATATGCGAACAAAAGTGTATAAGCTTGATGTGCTATTGACAGTACATAATACATTTATAGGAGACTACTACTAATTAAAGAATTTGTGGAGGAAATAAAGAATTTTCTCAGTGATTCTCCGAGCTTATTAATGAAGTTTAATTGCGATTGCTATTTCCGGTTTCGGAAATGCATTGGCTTAAAAAGCAAAAACTTCACTTACGTTGATGATATCACGTTTTGCAGAGAGTCCATTTTACCAACCCATCTCTATACCTCCAGATTTGAGGTATTGAGTCAACTTGAGGTGTACGCGAAGCCGATTGGCAATACGACGATGATAATGAAATAATATTCTAACTTACCTATATTGTTACCATACCTGATAATGATATCGTTGTAATGAATCCATGATAATAGCCCAATCCTTATGACTTCCTATTATATTATTAGTAAATATCGATGGCTTTCCAGAATAGTAGCCTATCTCAAAACAAAATCAATAAATTCATCAGGATGATAAAACTATCATCCTAATGAATTTGAAGAAACAACTGAAATGTACCTAGCGTTCAAAGCCGACGACTCATACATGGTCCGTGTTGTTAATTGTTTATTTTAACTAATAAAAAGTTCGGTGTGTTTAGCATATTCTGAATATGTGATGAGATTAATATGAACTATTTTAATGCCACTGTTCTTGAGAAGCGATATGCTAATTGGTAATCATCGCGAATTATAAAAGTCTAACTGTATTCAATCTAAAATGTTTAACAAAACATGCTTTTCTTGATATTGTTTAAAAAAATATTTGGCCGAATGTCCTCACATTGTATTGTTTTCAAACTCAAACTCAAATAATTTTTACTTCATATGTGAGTAAATTACACTTGAAATCGTTACATTGATTAAACTGTAGTACACATTTGTAACGCTGGATAAATATCATTTGTATACATTTATTATTTACAATATTTATTTCAAATATCATAAGATCAAGATAACCTCCAGCAGCTAAACGGGTCACTACCATGGATTTATAATTTTTGGCATCCAAGTACGCAGAAACTGAATGATAATAAACTTTAGAATACATTTTGAGGAGAAAAACGGAGAGGGAGATCGCAGATGCGTTGGAAGAATGGCGTAAAGAAAGTGGAGAGGTTGAATTGGATATAGGTGGTATAGAAGCGAGAGAAGTGGCAAAAACTGAAGGCCTACACCAATATGGTTATAAACGGTTGGAAATAAAAAGATGAAGACTAAATTTTAGATTTAAACCTGGTAAATGGTAAATTTTGAATATCAACCGGAATCATATTGTAGAAGCGTAAACATTTATAATTGAATTTGTGACTTTGTGGAGATGACTGTCAAGAAAACCTAGTCTATATTTATTCCTCGTATTAATGATATATGTCTTCCTATTTTTCATAAAAAATACAATTCCTCTAAACATAAATTACATTTAACGTTAATGTACTCTGACGCTAATGCAAGAATGTTAATTTTTTTAACTTTTCTCTCAAAGACATTATGGAGCACAGATTGTAGATTCTCCTAATCACAAAACCGAAAACCAATCTAGCCCTGTCTATATCTTAAATACTAATTATTGAAAATCACATGGATTGGTGCGTGCTTGCATTATTTGTTTTAAAAATTATGAAATAATTTATTACTTATTAACTTACTAAGAAGAAGAACCTGTCCATTTACTCATAATACGGTGCATGAGATGACACGTGATCGAAGTAGCTCCACTAAAGACCGTAATATATCTAATGACTTAGTTGCATGTCGCAAATACTACCCACGATAATGAAAATTAAGAAAAATAGTACCTATCTATTCAGACACTTGTACGTTTTGCAAATGATGCGCTGAATGCCTTTATATTTCATTTAGGTGTTCATTTTGAAAAAAAAATCAATAAAAAAGTATACAATTTTGTGAATTATATTATAAAGTTAAATTATAAATTTTGTGAATAATGACAATGGCATCTTTTTAAAATCCAGTTTACATAAATAAATATATTTTCACCTCACTATCTCGGAAAGGCTTTCTTACTCATTAGAAATGCGCTCAAAAGCATTTTTTTGTGTGGAAAATTTGAAATTCGAACTTGATGATGGACTGTGGTGCTTCTAACTTTTTCTTTCGATAAAAAAAAATGATGACACGTTCAAGTACGCGATTTGTCGTGCATTAGTTATTTAGTAATGTAAATCCGTTGGTATATTTTATTCTTATTATTGTTGACATTAAATTGACGAACGATAACTAATTTTGTTTAAAAAAAAATTTTGTTTATTAAATTATTTTAATTCTTCGAAGAACTAAAATAATTTCAATAATCATACAAAATTATAAGTACAAGCAAGAATAAAAATTGACGGGATACAAATTCAGAACGCTTTGTTTCGCTCGGCAGCAAAGTTGTTTTGCGTCTCGCGCCTTGAAACTCTCGCTACGCTCATGATTCTATTTTTGATCAATCTTAGCCTCCTTCGCTTGTTCGGGTTTCAATACAAATTACAAATACAAGCACTCGCGTCAAACAACAATTTTGCAGCCTTGCATAACAAACACTATTATGTAAACAGGATTAACAATACGCACACACGCACGCACGCAAGTACTGCCACCTTACATATTTCTGCCGCCAAGCAATAATGTGAGCATTACTGCGTTCCGGTTTGGAAGGGTAAGGGTGCTGATGAAATGACAGGCACATGGGACTTGTCGACTTATGTCTAAGGGTGACGGGTGCAGTGGCAGTGCCCATAAGATCTTTGCGATTTAAGGCTCTGAATGGCACTGTCAACTGTTATGGATAGGCGTGTCGCTTATCACCAGGCGCCCCGCCACTTGAGATTATAAAAAAAATATAAATTATGAATTTGAGATCCTTTACTTGAAAAATTGTAGGTTCTCTATACAAATGCAATCCTATATTTCACCTCCTTTACCATTTATTTTTGTGACAAAAAGTAGCCTATATCCTTCTCCTAGGTCCCATCTATCTCTATACCAAAATTCATCAAATTTGGTTCAGCGGTTTAGGCTTGTAGACGTACGAACGGATTTACTTTCGCATTTATAATAATATTAGTTGGATTTATTGAAAAGATACACCAACAACTTAACACAAAACAATTTTGGAAAATTATACACATACATTCACCATACAAGCTGCCAAGTAGCTACAGGTGTAAGTAAGTACTTATACAGCATCAAAAATTTAGAGTTTTTCACAGGTGGCACTACGGCAAAAAAGTCGTTAAAAACCAAAAATAAAGATCTGCAACAAGCACATAGAAAAATTTGTAAGGTCCGCTTGTTCTATCTGTGGCTTAGTTAGCATAGCGTCTGCCACGGTTTGGAAGATGGAAGCGTTGGTTTGAATCTAGCCGGATCGAAGGATTTTTTTCTAATCTTTGTATTAATAATTATAACAAACTAGTGGAGTTATTTTGACAAAAATAATTGACATGGTGGTCAAACATCGTAATATTCAATAACTTAAAATTGTAGAGTTACCAATAAAATACAAGTTATAAAGTCAAATCAAAGTACAGTTGCTGCTGGCGGCCACCTTTCTCAGGTTGTTCGTGCATCTTACCACAGGGCGTCCCATACTACGCTCCCCTTGACGCGGTTGCCGCTCTAGAACAAATCTGCTCATCGGCCGTCAGTCTTTGTTTTTAGACTTGACTCGAAGATATGACAATGCAAAGGTACTACATACCAAAGTGTTGTATAAAGCAAGTATAGAGGCCGTTCTTCTCTCAGTACACAGTAATAAGAAACCGACCTTAAAAGATTCTGGAATTACATATATTTGCGAAGTTTTATTGAAATTGGTTACCGGAAAGTGCGCGAAACCGGATTCATCTCCTAGTTTGCTACCCTTGAATGTGGAATATTTTCTTCAAATTTAAATTTCCAACAAAAAAGAATCATCGAAATCGGTCCACAAAAGGAAAAATGAATATCGAATTGAGAACCTCCTCTTTTTTTTATGTCGGTTAAAAACCCAATATCTTCCATGCCATCAATATGATACTATTCGGTATGTTCTGTGAAATTTAACTAATTGTCAAACTTGACCCCAAGATCACGGACGCAGGTGTGTTCAGGTAGCTGTCCACCTTATAGGAATGGACAAAATTCTTGTTCCTAGTGAACTTGATGTATGAAGGCATTTATATATATAAATACATATATAAATTTTCACCAATCATTAATACTGTCCAGGTCTGACTGTAGAAGACTGTTGGCATCGCTTTAGGTAAGTATTGTATTAGCAGTAGTAGAGTTTTGAAAGCGCAAGCTTTTTAAAAAGTTCCCCCAAGGAACTACAATGCCTCTCTCTGTCGTCAAAATGGGGCATTACTGCGTTCCGGTTCTGAAGGATAAGTAAGTGTATTTCAGGCACATTAGACTTAGCAACTTTATGTCCCAGGGTGACCTGCGCAGTGGCAGCGAACTTAAGATCTTTACAATTTATAGCTCTGAATGGCACTGCAACTGCAATGGGTAGGCGTGATGTCGCACACCTTGTTCGTGCTTTCGCTTGATGATAGTAAAATAGGTATATTCAAATTTTTTGTCAATCCTGATTTTTACTCTGTTTCTTTTTTATATTTTTATTTATTTATTTTTTTTTTTGTTTCATGTTTTTTTAACTGTTTACTTTTTTATGTATTTGCCTTCGTCGAATAAATGATTTTCTATTCTATTCTATTCTAAATTATAAGAATAATTTTCATACATTATAATATAAAAATATCAATTAAGAGGTATGTTAATTGCTTAGTAATTGTGGGTTTATTACAATAAGAACATGTAGTTATGTGGTTAAATTTACCGTGACTGTTAAGCGTGTTTTGCGGCCTTCAATATAAGTACATTTATTACGTCAATTTCGGTTGTTTGGCAATTAAATAAAATATATGTTAATAATGAATTGTGCTCTTCATTGTATCTGAGGGCTTTTGAGTGTTCATCATTAATACTCGTATTATTTCTCTATACCGAACATGGGTTAAACATAGTCATGGTCTTAATTAAAAATTATATTCGGAATGTTTCAAAAAAGATCCGATCGTATATCAACAACTGATGTTATTTATTACGTATGATGACAAATGAATGTAGCAAAAGAAAGTACCAATTTTATTTGGTTTTGCCATACTCACTTTACAATTTTGTTTATAATATTTGTTCAATGGACATTATGATAAACAGAATATGGCTTCCTTCTATATCTTTTCCTCCCTTTCTATTGATGATTTTTGGCATAACGAAGATTACTGTCCGACGTGTGTTCAAACGTTTTTATTACATCTTGTCTAGGTAAAAATGTATACACCATAGAAAAAAAACAATGAAATTACAATTCAAATTATTATTTTTTGTAACAATAATGATTATATGCCACACAATTACACCAGTTAAACCTTTCAACCCGGAGATTTCTAGTGTACCATAAAAACTTAATTAGCTTTAGGCGCACAGTCACAGAACGCCTAGACCAGAGGAAATTAAAAAGGTACATTTTCTGAATTAATCCTAGAATTGAATCTGGGATCTTCCCATCAAGTGCCTTGCGCAACCGAGGTCGTCAAACGGAAAATATTAATAAAGAATGAGTAGAGCTTTGCTGATAGATGTCGCGAATATCGCAACTTATATTCATATTATTTGATATCGTACCTTTATTTAAATAGCAACAGATTAGGTTCACAATTGCTTAGATACCGTAGTTTGAGAAATATTGACCTTTAGCTTAAAAATTTATTGTTATTAATATAGGTAGAACTTGATAATGTATACAACTTCTGCGTACTTGGATGACAAAAATCCGTGGTAGTGACCCGTTTAGCTCTTGCAGGTATGCTCGATATGTTTGAATTAAATATTGTAATGATTAATGTACTCAAATGTACCTTTACAAACAGCAACCCTTAGAGTTTCCTCCTTATTCTTCTCAGGCGAATCTGCCTTACGAATGAGCAGTACAGTTTAATCAGTATGACCATTTCAAGTCTAAATTGCTTACCTGTGAAATAAAGATTATTTGACTTTAACTTTATTTATATAACTGCCTCCGTGGCCGAACGGTTACCATACCGGACTGCCACGCAGAGGTCCCCGGGTTCGATTCCCGGGCCGGGAGAAATATTTGTATGGCCTACATTTATTTCTCTCGTGAGTTTGGGTGTAATTTGTGGTTGTCTATGTGTGTGTTCATGGCACCCGCGACACAGGGTTTCCCTAGTGCGGGGCTATGTTGATTGTGTGCGTTATTATTATTATTTATTTATTTATTTATTTTTATTTATTATTTATTTATTTATTTATTTACTTATTTATTTATTTATTTGTTTATTCTTAGGAAGGTTTACAGCATTCTTTAATATTAATATATAAAATGAATGTAACTTATAAGCCTATTAAAAACCTCAACATATGAAAATCTATATACAAAACATATGTTTACACTAATTGCTAATCCTACATACGCATATACACTTTAGTTTAATTTAGTTTAAGTCCAATAATAATATTAACGACATAAATATATATATATATCCAACTATACTATTTAAAACATACATATATTCAACATAATAAGATTTATATACCTACTTATAATTTGAGCATACCCACCATGTCTAAAATATTTACTAGTTATTGCCTTTTAAAATAATTCAAACCCACAGTTCTCTTTATAGATGTAGTGCTAGACACAAATAAATCAAAGCCATTATCGGTGCTATACTTGTTAAAGGTTTTACAGCTACGTACCATGAATATATTTTGCCTTTAATTTGTGCGGACATTTGGTAAGTGAAGCAGAGGGCGCTGCCGCAAAGCCAGCGCGTTAGCACGAAGACCAATCATGGACAGCAATTCCGGACAGTCAATTTTACCATTTGCCAGTTTATATAAATACAGATGTCATTTATTTCCCGACGCATTAACAGTGGCAAGAAGTGGTATCGCTTACATCGATGCTCATAACTCAGCGACTTTTGTTTGGCCCTAAAGTCAAGAAAACGCAGAAATCGTTTCTGTATCGACTCTATCCTATCAATATAAATACCATATTGCGGATTCCACACTTTAGACGCGTACTTGAGATGATTTCGCACGAAGGTGCAATTTAGTACTTTAATTGCCTTCAAAGATTTTAAATCACTGGCCATTCGCATCACGAACCCGAGGGCCCTAGAGGCCTTACCAGCAATATGATTGACATGATCCTCGAAAATTAGCTTGCTATCATGTATGACACCCAAATCTCTTATTTTATTAACTCTGGTCAAACTGTGACCCTGATAATTGGATCCTATTACGTTGGTCTTACGTGTGAATGTCATACAGAAACACTTTGGAACATTAAGATCTAACTTATTTAAGACACAGTATTGTTCAAACCGCAGAAGATCTAGCTGCAGATCATCGACATCCTCAGAACAGCCAATTATTTTAAGAATCTTCATGTCGTCTGCGAAAAGAATGGATTTTGAATTTAAGAAACATTTACCGATGTCCATTATAAAAATTATGAATAACAGCGGACCCAGAATTGACCCCTGGGGCACACCAGAAGATATTTCAGCCCTACGCGACGCATATCCTCGCAAAACAACAGCCTGGTTACGATTGGCAATGTAGGAGGCGAACCAACGGAATAAATTTCCATGAATTCCCGGCGCATGGAGTTTGGATAGTAGCATGCAATGATCGATTCTATCAAAACACTTTGTATAGTCTGTGTATACCACGTCAACTTGCGCTCCCTTTTCCATTCCATCAGCGATGTACTCATTGGAAATAATGATGGAGGATGTTAGAGGATGTTGAGCGTTGTCTGAGGAAACCATGCTGCTCTTCACTAAAAGAACTACGTAAACTAGAATACACATCCTGATGGATTAACCTTTCCAGTACTTTAGCAAACACGCACAACTTGGATATTGGTCGATAATTCTCAACATTACTTTTATCGCCCTTTTTAAGTACTGGAGTAATGAAAGCAGACTTCCACATCCTTCCGTCACAGTGGCGTCACCGAGCTTTCGGCACAATTGACGATAAAAAGAGGAGGAATCATATATGGCCCACCAGATTTAGTTAGATCAAGTGATTTTAATAGAGTAAGCACTTTACCCGGGTTAACTTCGACATCACTTATGGCACATAGACCAATATCTGAGCTTATGTCTACAGTTTGACCGGATGGCTGACCTGCCGTCAAAAAAGTAGATAGAAAATAATCCGAAAACAAGTTACTAATATCTTCACCAGTATCCGCACTTACATTTTTATAATTCATTACACTAGGAAATGTAGAGCTGCTTCTTTTCGTTTTAACAAATGTCCAAAATGCTTTAGGGTTCTCAACAATAGAAGATTCTACACGCTGAATGTATTCATCAAAGCAGTCCCTCTCCAGATCATCAACTCGTTTCCGCAAATGATTGATAATCCGACAAGTTACCATATGTTTTATACTTGGAATGGTATTTAGATTTTTCTTTTTTTCTTTAATGACCTTTATAAGACTCGAGTTGAACCACGGTGGATAAGAACTGGATTTAATACGTTTTTGAAGAATATGTTGGTCGCGAACCTCATACAGTTTATTATAAAAACGAGTTATTGTCTCCTCAAAGGTACCTTCACTTAAATAATCAATCCAGTTAATACAATTCTGTTTCAAAGCTCTGATGTTATTGCAGAGTAGTCACCCTGGCTAAAGATATTTTTCATCTGACCCACCTGTTCCAACTCATGAATTTCGACAAATTCAGCGTGTATATCAAGGGACTTATGGTGAGGATCCTCTGGTACCAACGGTTTAACACTATTTTTTACATTTAGCGCCCCATTAGAAAACACTAAATCTAATAACCTATTGTTATGATTATATTCCCCATTAAACTGATTTAAATTATATGTATCAATGAGATCAAAGAAATTAGATAAATAATTAGCACTATAGTTAAGTGGCAACATTATTGGTTCATCATTCGACTTTACCCATTGCACATAATTACCAAAATTAAAATCACCTAGTACAATGAATTTATCCAATGGGTGACTACAAATTATTTCACTGAGTTTTTTACAAAAGTTATTCAGTTGTTCCTTATATGAATTACCACTTTCCTCTTTACATAAATATAAAATACTCTCTTATGTTTCAACAACAAAGTTACCCAAAGATCTTCCGCCGAACTGTTCCATTCGAATTTAGATATGATGGTAAGGTCACACCTTACCGCTACTAACACCCCGCCGCCTAAAGTTAGCCCTAACCCTGCGTAGTCACGATCTCGTCTAAAAACAAGGTACCTACTGTCAAACAATTCACCGTCCGAAATACCATCCAAGAGCCAAGTCTCCGTGATACCTATAATATCGTAACTGTTTACACACACATTTCTATAGAATTCACTGACCTTTGTACGTAAACCCATTGAATTCTGGTAATACATCTTTAAAGCATAACTTTTATATCCAAACTATTACATATTATACATTGAAGAAACATGCATACCGGTCATCGCACCAATAAATTATAGAGCTAATATGGCTTTACCAAGGTAACAACGCTCTCATTCCACACTATGGAAATATCGCATGTATGTTTTTCGTCTTATTAGCATCGGAGTCACGCAAAATTTTATTATAGGTCAACGTTCATATTATAATAGAATAATTCTGTTTCCGCTAAATTTTTTGTACTTTGGTCCTTATTTACGAACGTCTTTTGTTGTATCAGATTAAAGTCTTTAATCGCGTAATTTATATTCGCACAGGCATAAAACGTAGTGTAGTTTATTAAATTGACTGTTCATAGCGAATGTTATGTCTTCTGTCTGAGTTGTTATAACAAATATACCTAGGTACCTTGAAAATGTTGATATGTACACACATTTATGATTTGTATAAGTTAATACTAACAAACATTTATAGCGCTTATCTATATTGGTCCGAGCTTAGAACTGCTATTCGATATCTGAATACTTGAATGGAATCTATTTCATTAGTGTTCGATAAATAATAATTAATAGAATGTCGAATAATTGAATGCCAGAAATAATCCTATGGTAAATAAAAAAACTTTATTGTGTTATTCATCGAGAGAATTGGAAGTCCAAGGGAGACTCTACACCCAGCGTGGGACATTATTGCAGACTAACTAAAAAATATGAAGCAATCTGCAAATAAAATCTAATTTTATTTGAGCTATCGTTAGGTATAAAAGCGAATCCTAATAAACATACAATTGTAAAAATTTCTTAGAATCATAATGTGGTGTTAATCAATATCGAAAAGTAGTTAATTATCCAGAAAATACGTACGTAAAATATAAAAGATCACGTTTTAATACTGTGATAATCATTCACCTGACCTAGACTAACGCCCAGATATAACCTACGACCCTATTATCGTATAATACAATCAATCAAAAACACAAGCAAAACATTGACAGGTTGATGAAAAAAAAAGTACATTTTGGAAGTGATCAAATATTAAATTGACTGGCAATTTGAAGGCAGCAAGAAATTGATGTGTATTCGAGTTTTTCTACGACTGACACGTCATTTTCTTGATTATTTTCTTTAAGAATTCACCTGTCATTCATCGATTATATAATATTTATTGCAAAAAGGTAAGGATACATCAATTTCCGGTGACGTAATTCGTTGATATCATCGATGATGTTCTTTAATATCTGTTACGTTGAATCAAAGGCAGGAGTTCTTGCTTGTGGACATGTAATTTTTAAACTATATAATTGGTCGTGTAACTGGCACACCATGAAGTTCTTGATCGTGTTTACCAAATGTCATTGAGGTTTATTGGTTCATGTCCGTAATTGGTTTAAACTTTGTTTGCGTGACACGCGCTCGCACGTCTGTTAATGCTGAAAGTTCTTGCAGAATGGTGTTTGACGCAAATGAATTTTCGACATAAATAATGAGCCTTATAAATGCGCTTTGATAATGCTTGAATATCACTGGACCAAAACAATGCAAAGGTTAGAGCAATAAATGTAGATGAATTCATTACCGTGTCGTTATTCAGCAATAGGTAGCGTGTCTGGTGATGATAATAGGGCGCCGCTACGACGTCCACCGGGTTATCACTAGATCACAGCTTTTTCCACTGCGCCGCACCCGATATCGCACACTGGTGTAATTAGTCCACCGGGACAGTCTATGAACTACAGGAGATATGTATTGTTGCAATTCATTAATTAATTAAATTCAAATTATAGTGATTATGTACATGTACAATAAGTTTATTTGAATGATTTGCGAGGATTCCAATATCTCTCAAAACTCATTGTGTTTTCTCTTATGAAAAAGAAGCGTAACGTCATTTACAAGGAAACAACGAATTTTTTTTTAATAAAATGTTAGTGTGCATTTGACTTACATCGCACCTGATGGAAAGTGACGATGGGGTCGATGATGCAGCATGTACACCAAAATAATGCCTGTTCACTCTCGCCTTCAAAAGGCCAAAGTTGTAATGTTCAGGGAAAAAGTCTGCAGGAACGGAATTCCACTCCATAACCGTTCGCCATATAAATGTGGAAGCGTAACGCTTCGTGCGATCTTTGAAATATGCCTAGGCCCTCGGTGATGGAAAGGGGTAGGTGGAATTAAAATCGTGTAATTTCATCGCACACTTTCCATGATATATACTGTAAAATACCGATAAATAGGCAACTTTACAGCGGTGTTCAAGGCTCTGCAGCTTCGCCTCCACTAATTCCGAGGCACCTATAAGTCTCTTGACATGGTTGTCAATTGAATCCAAGGTAGCCAGTTGGTATGTAGCAGAGAAATCCCAAAGGTGGCAACAGTACTCCATTCACGACCGGATTGTCGGTGTGTTTACAGATGAAGCAAGGGTCTCGGTGTAAAGAAACGCCTCACCCTGGAAGGGATGCCAAAGTTTTTTGCTGCATTTTTGGCCATAGATTAAATCGACACATCCGTAGAACAAAGGTCTATGTGTAAGACTAGTTGTTCTCAGGACATAGTACATTTCGTTCGTTCTTCTTCGCTGTGGATGTCAGATCGACCTTTGTTCGATTTTATATTTCCGAAACGAAGTAAGATACATAATTTCTCAAAATACCTTTACATAGGACCTAGTTTGAATAACGAAATTGTTCTCGTAACGTACTTATTCTCTTTTCGCTATATAATCACATCGGACTCTGTTCTTCGGATGAGTCGAAATGTATCTGTCGGATTTCAAGTTAGACGACAGGTCCATTCCAAGTAGCTGAAGACAGTCGGCTATTGGTATGGATATATCACGAAAAGTCGGAATCAGCTCCAACCTTTGTGGAGAATAGACACGCCTGCGTTTTGGTAGCGTTAAATTTGACAAGATGGCATTGCCCCCGTCGGAGACTACCTTGAGTGTCAGATCCTAACCTAACCTAACCTAACCATGGACTCTCGACAAGACTTTTTTTTTATAAAAAAATAAGTGCGCGTCGCGGTCAAATGACCTCCATCTCACCTGATGGAAAGTAATGATGACGATGGAACGTTTTGTGTTATTTTGGATTCTGGAAGAGCTTTGTGTCCCAATGCGTGGGTCTCCTCACAGGCGAGGGTTTTGGTCAGTCTCCGCCATGCTGGGCTTTGCTGGTTGGAGACTTCACACGTCTTTCGAGGGTTGTGAAACTTCTTCCACGTGTTCCATCACGCTGTTTTCCTTCACCGAGAAGCTCTTAGTATATTTCAAATTTCAAATTGCACGTTACTCCAGAAAATTAAAGGTGCGAGACCGGAAGTACGTATGTAGAGCATATTACTTTCTACTGCTTTTTGCGTTCTAGGCAGTTAGCACTAGCCCTTTTATAGCTTTAAATTGTAATAGAGTACGTACTACTACTACTCTTGGACCTACTTTTGACGCAATCTTTATCCAAGGCAAAAGTGGTATAACCCCACGTAATGCATATAGAAGATGAGGTTATGAGAATGAGGGATTTAAAATAAGCCAAATTAATTTTATATACAGTATTTTTATTTATTTATTATTACTGCGTTCCGGTATTGAAGGGTAATGGGTGCTGGTGAAATTACAGGGACATGGGACTGGGATAAAGTAATATTGTACAAAAATAAATTAAATGTGGGTTGCACCACTTGTGCTCCGATAGTTTCAATTATACGTATACGTAACAATTGGTAAAGCTGATAAATAATCTTTAATTAGGCTTTAAATTGGAAGACATTTAAAAAAAAATTTGTTCTTTCATAATTCGAAATATAAATATACTCTAAATAATAAACCTCTTTCGGCGCCAGTCGTAGTGAAGTAACCAGCACCTGTATGACCAAAGACGCACGAATTCCGGTTCATCGCCTAGCGAAAGATGTTCAATGGCTCTGATGCTCTTCACATTATAAACTGATAAATTATGCATCCTCTTCTGTACTTTACTCATTATGTACTTTAGTATCACTTAAAGTAATATTTTAGAAAAATAAATTAAATAAAATGGGTTACATCCTTTGACCAACATTACACCACTTTTACGCTGATAGCCTTATTTGCACTTACGACATTAAATTGTAATAGTGTAGTAAAATAATGATGTAATAAACAAAATTATTTTCTCAGAGCTTACATGAACTTGTTCCTAATATCGTCGTAACAGTACTGTGAAGTTGAAAGTCAAGATAGCAACTATTCTGTGTAAAAAAAAACTTGTTTACATAAGGTAACTGGCGTACTTATATCTGCACTTAATCGTGATGCGTCAATTTAAGTAGATCAATCAACATATAAACCCACGTCATGGAAGACTCGTTATTTTTAGAACATCTATTTTAGTAATACAAAAATAGACAATTTACGCCAATTATAGCTTAAAAATTAATATATGTGCTAATAGAGTGCTAATTAAAAATATAGTTATGTACGCACGACAACACTCTACAAATTGTCATTTTTCTTTGACGTAAATTAAAATCTCATGTAAACGAACAAAAGATTTACTGTTTGTTGAAGGAATGGAACGACAAAAATGCGAGGTGACTCGCATTGTATGTCCAGGAGAATATTATATATTTTTTTTAAATTTATTTATTCAAAACACAAGAAGTACTTAAAGTAAAACTTATTGTAAGACTACTTCCAAAAACCCTTGAAACCCTTTTTAGTGTTTATACGAAAGCAGAATGCATTGCAAATTAACTCACGATTTTTTTACGAGTGCGACGTACATACAACCCAAGTAGTATTTTTTTCTAGATATCACCTTACAGTGGTTAAAAGGACCGAGGTCGTTATAATTATATTAACTTTTTAACCGATTTCAAAAAAGGAGGAGGTTATCTAAAAACACAGTCATTGTTTTTTTTGTATGTACGAGTATGTTACGCGATAACTCGATAAATTTGTGAATCGATTTTGAAAATTCTTTTTTTGGTTGGAAAGAGGGTACCTCATAAATGGTCCCATTTCAATTTGAAGAAAATATTCCATCACTAAGTGTAGCAAACTAAGGGATGAATGACTTTTGAGGTTGGGTTTTTTAGTATTATTTTATTTGATACAATTGTCTTAATTATGCTAATTTGTAATTCATATATGTAATTTAAGTATGTTTTGTAAGTACGCCCATCGCTACTAAGCCCATGATCAATTATTGAGTTAAAAAGCTAATTAGATTTCATACAATGAAAAAATTACAATGAAATTCATTGACTTACAAATAAATGAACGACGGGTCTAATACAAAAACCACGAAAAAAATGTCCCAAGTCAACCTATTCGAAATTTAAATTGTTATGTCATCGCAGTATCGCGCTGTCCGTAGAACAAATGAAGACTAAAGCGGAGTGTCGCGCTCTGTATACGATTTTAGCGCCTTACAAGTGCGGACACTTTTTAGCGCGGACCCGACGTCCATATAATTGTAAGTCAATGATGAAATTGATTGATGTTTTGGGGTAATCAAGTCGTCATATTCGTTAGCAAAATGCAATGACTTAGAACATAAACATATTTATTTAGAGTGTATTTAGAACGTTAACTTGTATTTTTCTTGAATCAACTGTTTACATGTTTATGTAGTAAGAATATTTAATTAAATTGTTCCATATTCTGTGGGTTAATTTGTTATGTTCCCAATAGGAACCCAAATGCGTCAATGCGATAGTGAAAAAATTGTAGTGCCAGAGTTATCTGTACTGGCTTATTCTGTAATATATCTGTTGTGCACTTTTAAGTTTGGTAAATAAATAATGCTCACAGATATTTAGCATGTTTTGTTTGCTTATTTATTAGATTCAACCAAGCAGAAATGACATTGATTTAGTTAGAAAATTACTTTGTCAGAAATACTGTTGCGGTCCATGATGGCTAGTTGCGTATTTAAAAGTTGTGTCTGTTCAAAAATATGAAATTGAGTCTTTTGTACTACGTCAAGTATCGTCATCATTATCTTCAGCCTACTATATGTATGTATGTAAACACTTTATGTAAATTACAAATATTAAGAAAAAACAATTTAAAATATTAGTGTATAAAGGCGAGCTTATCCCATAAAGGGACTTCTTCCAATTAACCTTTTATTTACGTCCTACTGCTCAGTACGGGTCTCCTGTAAAAAGAGGGTTTAACACCGATCATAAGTAAGAACTTATAATGTTTTAGTATAAATTACTTACGCAGTGCATAACGATCGATACCATAGTATAATTAGCCAAGAAGTACAATACCTACTTACAAGGTACAATAATTCCTATCTACATACACGTCTCTTGCAGCGCAAGGTTATCACGTTATTATTTTAGTTGTACCTACAGGTTGCAAAGCATAATTTGAAAAAATTAAGGTATACATATTAAAATAATCTTTGTGAAATGTGGTACTTACATATTGATATTTTTATACCAGCATCGCAGGTTACTATCTCGATTACGTTAGGTATATTACGGGAGTACGATCATGGAAATGAAATGTGTCAAAAATCCATCTACCTTAACAATAAATATTTTTGTATTTTGTATCTATCGAAATCTTCAATTTTTAATTTGTCAACAAATTCATGTCCGTAATCCCGGACTACACTCTGCGGTGGATTTGCGATCAAAAATGTAAACAAAGGTTTTTTTACCATCACAAAACAAAAATTTTAACAATTGTACAAGTCTGTCGACAAAAATTTCAACAATCGTGTATTTGTTTTACTATTAAATTGATTAAACTCTCAAATAGTCGTTATCTTTTGCCATTAGTATTCAACATCTAGTTGTTTCAGACATAAAAAAAATCATATATTTTCTTAAGAATCTCAACTACTACTTTTGAATTTTAGACTATCATTCACATTGACTTCTGCCGACGTTTGCAACTCAACTCTAACAACTGACCTACGTATTAAGTGCAGACATGCAGTCAACCTGCTTGTTGGCCGCCTTGCACTACTTGTCTTATTATGCTATGTCGATATAATATCGATATAGTATAGTAATTATTGTACTGTATATATTTGACAGCAACTTATAGTATGGTAACTTAACTGTCATTAGCACTCTACGTAATTTTTTATTAAATGTGTGTGACTATTCAATAAGGGCGGAAAAACATCGAAGATAAGTTTTTGAATATGATACATTGCAGTTGTAAGAAAAGAGGTTAGCATGCGCTACTTAACGATAATGTTTTATTATTGTTAGTGCGGGGTCGTGGCTTGCTGGTTGGTATTTACTATTGATAAAGGTGCATCATTAACTGGACCACCGTTCAGATCACAGAACCGGCCCTATCCGCTTCTCCATTGATAACTTTTCTGCACTCACTGATTAACTCTTGTTCTAATATGCCACTAGTCTGTTATGGATAACAAAAAGTAACTCTACATTTCAGCAATAAATCGCTATTGTTTGTCATTTCAATGAGTTGTGCGTTTAGCTTGAAGTTTGATTGTTTTAAAATTATATATACATTCTAATAAAATATCTGGTTAACGATGTATTGTAAATATGTGTTATCTCAATAAAACAGGAAAAATGGAAGTTTTTTAATTTTACATTTCTTGCAAATTATGTTTGTTCGTAAATATTTGTAGAAGATAAAATACGCGACACGGGATATTGTAAGTAAAAAAAGGAAAGAAAATAAAGTAAGGAGTACGGACCTTCAGTCTGTAGAGAGTAACTTATGAGGAAGACTTTTTGGTATGTAAGTTACTGAGTACACTACTCAATGAAGTCGTGTGTACCATCTGGATCGAAGCCATTGCGTCAAAAAAAAAATCAAATACTTGAAGAAAGTTTGTTAATTTCCCTTACAATTTTGGTTGAATATTCTTTGAAGTGTAAATAAATGGAAAATTAACTGAAACAAACTCTAAAATGTATTGAAAAGAACTGAAGAAATAGTGGAGAAGAAAGAAAATATTAAACTAAGTAACAATATTTGTATTGTAAAACATTATTATATATTAAAAAATAAATTTACTTATTGTTGAAATTATCCATACCTTTTTATTAAGAAACTTCTAGAAACTTAAAATACACATTGAAATTGTTGCTGATGACTGAGTCCTATTACCAATAATGCATGGGTTATATCGATAAGTGTATTGCAATGATGCAACAACTAATCTATTTCCTCAGAGTTCTACGATGTCCACTGCACATGGCCGACACACGTACGTAACTACGTACCTACACGTACTCCAAAGTATATTTCGTGGTCGTGTCGAAATAGATCGGGACTCAAAACAATAGACATATTGTATTAGGTATCGCCTTATAGCCTTAGGTATCTAAAAGCACCAGTAGTGCCCAATTTAGGAACAACAATGGGAATAACAACTACTTGCCGGTGGTCACTCGTAGAAGCACGATTGTCTATGCTATAAATTATGTATATTATTAATTAAACAAATATTAGTTACTTACGAGTATGATACTTTTCTGAATGACATATTTAAACTACGTAAGAATTTACATAGCATTAAATAAGGGGAATAATGTAATTAATATATTTTAGTATGGATTAAGAAAGTGATTTGTAAGTTTACTTCTTCTGCTTAAAGGTTGAAAATTAATCGATAGTTGAGGCCTGAGGCATCGTCCTAAGGAGGCTAACAAAGTTTCCCTTTTGGATAGTTGAACTACTACTATTTTTTAGCTCTGAATAAATAATAATAACAAGAATATGTTCCACGTTTGAGATGAAGAATCTATTAGGTATAAGATTTTCGTAACAAATGGAACTGCATTTGCAGGCCCCCTAGAAGATGGTATGAACAACCTTTGGTAACTTGAAAAGTAAAACAAACACGATCGTTTTTTAGGGTAATATAATTTTTAGCTTTTTAATTAACATTCATCAAAATAAATTTAATTTTCGTAGGCCATTAAGATTTTACCTAAGCTGAATACTGGCTTTCCCAATTAAAAATATCGAGTCAATGTTGACGACTGACTAAAATTTTAAAATTACAAAGTTTGAAATATATTTCTAATGTACATAATGAGTTTGTTCAACCGATTTCTTTACACAAGCTCTTTATATATGGACTACCTGTCATTCACAGTATCTTTAATGAGTTTAAATAATTAGGAGACATAAGGAAAAATATGTGTGAGGGTCGTAATGTTTTTTGCAACGTACCAAATTGTTTAGAGATGACTTATCTTTTTAGTTCTGCTCACCTACGTGTAGTTAAAAAACCCTTTACTTTTAATACCTGTTAATAATAAGGTCATCCTTAGCCGACTGAGCCAACCCTCAAAATAAATAGTGAATTAATATTCATTTAAGAACGTCATTAAGTGCTTTGCATATTTGATCCTTTTTTACAAGATGAAATATATTTTTGATTATAAAAAAGACGTGCTTATATCACAATTTATTATCACATTTTTTATTTATTCGTTTTTAATACAGCGTTAATAGCACTTATGATATCTACAAAAAATCAATACATAATGGCGCATTACCTTAATAGTTACAGATTTAGTTGTCTTGCATGCGCGCGCGCTTATCTTTAGGTGGATCACGACGAGTCATTGACGTCAGAGCCTGCAGGGTTGGTTCACACAAATCGGTCATAAAATTTGGAATTCACATCAAAGCACACATGCCTGACAAAATATTCAAGAATCTACTTTGTTCTCGTAAAATGCAAAACGGTTTCTTGATTGTATTCTAATACGAATACCTTATCATCGTCATAATCATATACATCCTGACTTCACCCACTGCTGGGTATAGTAATAATAATTCATTTATTACAAGTCACTTGGACCCATAATGTTATTTACAATGTCACTTAAAAATTAATGTTAGTAATAATTACATTTTAGTCCATAAAAATGAATACAGTCAAATTATTACAGAAATAAATTTTACAAATTTAATTATTACAGAATTACATTAAACAAGTCTAAATTATTACAGAATTAAATTTTACAAATTAGTTTATTAGGGATGGAATTAAATTAAAAGAATTATTACACAATTAATTATACAGAGCCTATGACTACCTTCAAGCAATGCGTCACAGTCGCTATCACTTAAAAATAACTTCCATTTTCACACGATTTTATACAACATATATACATATATATACAGTACAGTAGGTCAAAATTGGAGGATCGCTGCTATAGATCGATCACGTTCAACATCCGATTTGTCAAACCTATGAATCGGGATACTGAAAGCGCACAACTGTTGCTACCATACAAATGTCAATCTAAAAATGCCATATGCCCCACAGATGGATTGAAACAAAAGATCGGAATAACGATCCATTGATCGGTTATTAAAATAGTAAAAATAGGATTTGGATTGATTATTCAAGCTCAGAAAGCAAATTATGGATTGAGATTAAATAGAGAAAGCGGCCGTAAATAGGACAATCAAATCTAGAGGCAATCATCTTCAGGATACCATTTTCACTGTGCATTCATCAGCGATGCCGTTTTTTTGCGGATTATTGCGTTAAATAAAACCGTCCGTTTGGGCATCGGCAAACTGCCTTACGCGCTGCAGCACCGCAGTAGACGCAATAGTATCCTGAAGATACTATTGTATTGCACCCGTAAAGCGCTGGGCGCGGCTATAGGCCTCCAAGTTTTTGTGTTCACATACTTCCAATAGCTATCTATACACGTTAAAGCTGTGGAATTCGGATAACTAAATATTTTAAAAATAAAGCTCAATTTAAAAAACAAAAATTTTTTCTGGGATGACTACTCGTTTTAGAAGACAGCTACAGGATACCATTAGAGTAATTTTTGCATTAATAGAAGAAAATTGGTAATATCTGCATCGACGCCATTTTTCTCGGATCACCCACGTGTAGATACAATCACGTGCAAATAGATACGCGATAAATGCACTGGTACTGGTTGCAAGTTAGTGTTACTTTATTGATTTGCAACAATATCTATCATTTTATGATGTTTATTTAAGATATTTTATTGTATGATTTTAAAGCTATTGTTTGGTGTATGATGATTACTACTATTACTATTTCTATTATAATGATTTTGATAAAACAATCAACCTTTGCGTGACCTCGCAGTTTTTGTACGAAAATTCGTGTAGTCACGGCCATTAACCCTCAATATGCGTCGATAACATAATTTTTTAATTTAAATTATTATAAGTTCTTATTTGAGCACTATAATATTTGTTATATAATATATTTTAATACAAAATAGCATTTAAGTGTTATAATTAAATATTCTATATGTTGTAATTTTCAAAGATGATATTGATTTTTATTAAATGTAGAGTTTGCAGCGTTATTTTTAGAGTTTGCGTAAGTCTGAGCCTTGACTTGACTATGTTGGTATATTGAAAAGGAAATAATAAATCTTTAGGAAGTACTGAGAGCTATATCAGACAACCAAATTAAACGAAAAAGTCACAAGAGTCCGGCCTTCAGTCGTTTATTTTCGGTTTTATACGAAATCAATTACTTTTGGATCTATCTATCTTACTTAAACAAAACTCTAAGATGGATTAAATGAAACTATTTTTCCGAATTTAAATAGCGTACATTTGTTTTTTTTCAAACAAATCAACGGTTCGGGCCCTTCACAGGTCCCATGGTAACAGTTCAACGACCTGTAAAGGGCCCGAAAGTTGAAAAAACAAATATACGCGATTTAAATCCGGAAAAATAGTTTCATTTCCTATGTGTAACAATCGTGAAAGCCTAAAAACTGAGTATCTAAGATATATTCCTGAATATAACTCCATGTGATGCTAATCTTACTTCAAAACTTAAGTTTTGAAGTGAGATTAGCGTCACTTGTGAATAATAAGTACGCTTAAAGTTTTTGTTAAACTCACGTATCATAGAGTTCTTTGTGAAAGAGGTCATCCCGGAAAATTCTTCCATTATACCTGTTTTTGCCGCCAAGCGGTATTCCGGTTTTGAAGTGAGGGTGCTGGTGATATTAAAGGCACCTGGGACTAATCAACTTTGTCTCAAGGTGACGGGCGCAGTTGCGGTGCCCTAGAAGTCTTTGCGATTTAAAAGTCTGAGTGGCACTGCAACTTTTATGGGCAGGCATGTCGCTTACTACCAGGCATATGACTTGTTCGTTCCGTCACTTGATAATCGTGTTACAAAAAAGTACTTGTTAAATTCTCAACGACTTTGAATGGCGGAGCTGATCCGTAACTCAGACGATAATGCGTCTACAAAATCAGCTCGAAATATTTACATTATGTTTTTTTGCCACCCATCTAATGTCAAATATTTTTTTACTCATTTAAAACTATTATTTTGTTGAATTGTTTTTTTGCTTTCAGAAGTACATTATAATCACGTTATATATTTCATCTCTGCCTAAACATTTAATTAACGACATAAATTGTGGATTATGTAGTAGACATAACGATGTAATTTAATTCTTTTAATATTTATGGTGCTTCTCTTGATCGTTTAGTTTTTTGTTCTATCCATTATTTTTCCTTAACAGCGACCGGTTTTTAGATGAAAACTGAAAAAAAAACTTAAAAGTCGATAAAAGAAGCTAATTCTTGACACGATTTTTTATGTTACTTGGTGCTATATTTTGTGCAACAGTGAATTAACCATATTTATCATATATTGTTTACGGTATTAATGAAAATTGAACTTTGCTTTGTTTTTAATTAAGTAAATATGTCTTTTGACATTTACGTATCAAGTGATGAACTCTACTTAAATACTTTTAATCCATAATGAAAACTTTATCGTCTTTTTAACACGTTCTCCTAAAAGCCATTGTGTCCATTAGCAATTGAATTTACGTTAAACGTAGGACCTGCAACAAGTCTACAATTACATAAACCATACAAATGTTGAATATTTATAAAATGCTATCAGTAATTTTTTACTGCCCTCGGTTACCATGCTGATCTGCCACGCAGCACCCGGGACTGTTACGATTCCTAAGAAATATTTTATATGACCTACATTTATTTTTCTCGTGATGTTGGGTGTAATATGTGGTTGTCTGCTTGTTATGTGTCCTTGGCACCCGTGACGATGGGCTTTCCTAGTGCTAAATGAGTGTGTGCGTTATTATTATTATTTAAATCACTGATATAATATCACATATACACACATGTCACAGATATTTAAGTAACATATTAAAAGAAGCTTGTACGTTTTAAAAACGAACTCTGTTTTCACTACCATGTTGTGTGATTGGCGTATAACTTTTGTATATTATTAAGTGAACAGCCACTGCATGAATCTTGTGACACACGATGCAAGTAAACATAATCGCTATGCCGATGTCTCTAATGATCATTTTAGATGCTAGTTCATGCCGGCCACCTCGTGGAGCGTGCCCGACTATAATAAGAATAACGGCTTACAAACGGGACGCTTTGAGGGGTGCACGGTGTTATGCCGTCCTTTAGTGATTCGATCCGTCTGGCTTTTGCCCACACTGTTGTTATTATTACTCTTTATCTTAATGCCTTCCTTCGGAGAGATTATTAATTGTTTCTTAAACCCAAGTGAGAAGTGATAGAGACTTTTTCATTTATTATTTGTGTGATTGTACGCGTCTTGTAATAATAACAACGAAAGAGGTTATGTTTACGAATCAAGGCATTTGGAGAAAAGTGAGTACATGTTTTATTAAATAAGTTATGTGTAACTATTTGCGATCGCTTCATGATCATAAGTATCAAAAAGCGAAAAACTTTCTTGGTATTACAACGCCATTAAAGTATTGTAGCTTGTTCGCATTCAAGTTTTTCAACGTTGTTTGGTTATGTTTACCTCAAGTATCTCACGTGATAAATAGAAAAACATGAATTGATTATTGAAACTCGTGTTAACCGTTATAGGAAAAACTGTAAGTCACGTAGGCGTACGATATTAAAACCTTGTGTACCACAATTGGAATTTAATAGTCTCATTTTTTTAAAACCTGTTTTTGAGGATAACAACAAACATCATCAAAAGGTTGGTATGTAAACAATAGACGTCAAAAATCGGATAAAAATCTTTAGTGTTAATTAAATATTAAAGAGTTCGATTAAAAAAACTTGTTACAAATGCAAATATTAAAATAATTGAGGCTTTCAGCGCAAGAGTGGTGCAACCCACAATAACTTGATTTTTACTGCAATATTGCTTCAAATTGAAAATTAAAGTATGCAATTATTATATATTTGGATGCTCTTTTCATTATAATATTTTTTATGCATAAAAATACCATTCAAATATGTGTATAATAATTTTATATACTTTAGTATAATTTAAAGTAATATTGTAGAAAAAAAAATGTGGGTTGCACTACTTTTGCGCTGATAGTTTCGATTATACGCATACGTAAAACTTGGCAATGCTGATATAATCTTTAATTAGGTTTCTAAATTCGAAGACATTGTTGTAAAAAAAATATTCTTCTCTTTTCTTTCGAAATACAAATGTACTCTAAATAATAAACCTCTTTCGGCTCCAGTCTGTAGCGAAGCAACCAGCACCTGTATGACCAATGACGCACGAATTCCAGTTCATCGCCTAGCGAAAGATATTCAATGGCTCTGATGCTCTCCACATTATAAACTGTTGAATTATGCATCCTCTTCCACAGTATAAGCGATGCAGTGGCTGAAGATATTTTGTATTAAAACGATCAAAATGAAATCTGTATCAAATATCAAAAGCAATATTTCTGGAAAATAGCTCGATAAAACATGTTGACGTACCCGTCTGCTTATTATTCTATGGGAGTTGAATCGCGAATTGAAAGTGACTCTTGGGAATCAGACAAGTGCCTAACACGAATTGGTTTATCATAATCAATTTATTTGACCAATTTAGAGAGCAATAATATACCACCGTACCAAGAGATAAATAGTAAACATATATAGTGTCTAATTTTTTTCTAGAATTTATTTTCTTTGATACACGCATTTGCTTAAGTCGTCGCTGACATTGATACACTTTGCAATGCAGTCATCCGTTTCGCTTAATTACCTATAATCAATTCAGCTATTATCTTTTACTTAATCAATGCTTGAGAGCGTGCCTCTGTCGCATGATACTACATAGTTGCGTATCACTCTATTTATACCAGTGTATTCGTTTATTTATCTGACGATTTCATTGTTTAACAGTACTAATAGAATAATGCATGCAAAATATAACCTTAATTTAAATTCCTTAAGAAACTTAAAAATGCGGCAAGATTGATCGGCACTCGTAGGCTGAAGCAGCCACTGTTGCTAAATTCATTGACGTCATTCGCAAAACAAGATTCGGTGCTCGAGTTCGTTCTATACTCTTCCTACACGTATTTAAACGCACCAAATTTGTAACGTTTTAAATTGTCTTTGAAATGAAGACTCAATTCTTATGAGAAATAAATCATTGAGTACATCTGCTCGCAAGAGGTATTGCCGACCTCTCACAATAAAATTATATTACATGATAGCTATAATAATTACAGACTTAGGCAAAAATTATGATTTTGAACTTCTATGTTTATATAGATATACGTAGAGTTTTTGCGGCGTTTCTACATTAGATACCACCTACTACACCCGCTGCCAATCGCATGTATAACAAACCTCACAAAGTCATTACCATTACAATGTCAATAGTGTCGTTTTACTATTCGTTTTTATATTAATAAATATAGAAACTAAACATGATGAACTAAACCGTTATGTAGTGCGAAGGAGAGGGTAAAGAAAGCTCCGATTGTTTCAAGAACAATGGACGTTTCTAGGTGCTTCCATTAGGGCGCTTCCTTCGTGCTGGTTGAATAGTCGGAGTAAAAGCGGGTCAGGTCAGCGGCCATCGCTGCAGGGGCAGGGAAAGTCACTCAAGTGTAACCAGCTTGTAGTTTCTTTTTTGCAAACGCGGCATGCCGGGAGCGCATGCGCGAGTCACACGCTACGTCAGTGTTGTGTGGAGCCGACGTTCACTTCGGACGCGCGATTGGCGCTCGTGTGTATGAAAACCTCCATAGGAGTGTTGGAGGAACAAAGTGTCTTGTGTCGGGAGGATTTGGCAGCAATGAGTGGCGCAGGCGTGGCGTCCCGGGGCGCGGACTCCGTGCCGCTGCAGGCTGCGACCGAGCTGCCTGTCCGACTCTACATGAGAGCCCTCCGACAGTACCAAAAACTCCTAGACCTCAGGAGATTTGCCTCTAAGGATAAAGTAAGCAACTCTTTACTGTCATTAGAGATACTTAACTTTAAATTTTACCAAATGACATTTTAATTTATATTTCTCAAGTCAATCAATTCGTAGTTAACGTAGTTAAGTTATGTGTGGTATAGCAACGCATCGAGTGTATACATGCATAATATTTAAAATATCAAATATTTATATTTTATAAAACAACAATTATTTTCGCTGCTTTTAATGCTATGTTTTCCTCCAAAAGTATGACGTGAATAGAGCTGTATTATTTAATCTGTTGTTTAGCAATAAGTTAACCTTGATTAAGGCGCTTTATCAGCATAACAAATCGAACTGTACTGTAATAGCCATATTATTTCATGTATTTAGTTCCTTAAACATTCGACGTGTATATATATTTTCAAAGTAAATATACAACATGAATTTGTACGTCATACAGCATTTCAAGTAAATACATGGACACATAAAGTTATTGTTTATGCTGGTCAGTTGCACTGGTTCTTTTTAGTCATCCCTTACTAGTACCTAGATAATATAAATTTTAGCAAAATTTAGTTGCTTCATGGCCGTGCCCACTCTAATATGTAGAATCAAGTATCTGTCATTAGCTCCATTTAATTAGATTTGGTTTCATTTACAAACATTGTACGTAATATAATTTTTTTAGGTTTATTTCAATTGTATTTACTTTTTAACTGTGTAGTTTGAAAAACAATAATAGTCTATATGTACCCTATATTTACCGTAGTGCATCGATAACGTTATCCAATTTCTTTTTACTACAATTTTATATAGTCAGTGTGGTTACCAAGGAATAGATTTTTTTTATTTGTAGAGCTTTTTTCTTTCTCATAATCATCATCACAAAATGAAAAAAATAAATTTTTGGATTTGTTTTTAATTTTGAAACAAAATGGTGAAAATAAAAATAGTTGAAACATATTAATGTTATGGCAAGTACTAATCTGCCATATACTCGTAGAAGTGTTTTTCTTTTTAATTATTAAACTAGCGTCCTTCATTAAATGAATACTAAATTAAAAATCACTCTGTTAAAAAATAAAATTTGATCGAAGTTTCTACTAACCAAATGATTAACAACCGTAAAGGAAAATTGTACACGATGTGTTTCAACAGAGATTAAATTATGTCAGGATGTTTCTTATGTTTTGCCATATTTAGAACACTGCTTGCGTCAATCGCATAATTACTCCTTTAAATTTAGCTCCTATATATCTTAATTACTTGCAAAGGCATGGAGTTGCTATTTTTGTACGATAAGACTCACGCACGGTACCGGTTTGAATTATTTGAACTGACTAGAAATTTTCAAATAAAATCTTATTAACCATCATTAAAGATTAGACGCTGTTTTGAGCTTTATGTGCATGTAGTAGGAGCGTTAATCGTTTGCGAGAATAGGTTGTAATCTCAGCTAGTCATTGCGCCAAGGTTGCAGCGCGCCCACAGCGAACGATTAAGCTCTGAAGTGTGCTTGTGCAGGCACGATGGTTTGGACACGACGTTATCTCATGTACTTAAGTACCTACAGTACCTACATAGCAACGGGAGGTCCACACGAGTAAAGTACTATCAATGAATCATGTTGGTTGTATTGTTCAATGGATAACTTTTGAACCTGAACGACTGATCCCATTTATGTGTTTCTGTTGAAGGCTAATTGCACTCGTTGCATTCTATGATTATTGTTATGATAGAAATGTTGTGATAAGAAGATTAACGTAGAAACTCGTTTGCAAAAATAAAAAAGAACTGTCAAAACTGGTTCGGTGCACGACAAACATTATGCAAAAAGTAAAAAAAATGAATTTTGCAAAATTGTTCACATTTATATGTATAAAAAAATTTTGCACCGTACCTAAAATAAAGTTTAGAAAATGTTCTCTAACATAATTTTGTGCAACACAAATAAGTATTGTTGTTTTTTCCTTTTCAAGTTATTCATTACACGACATTGACCTTTGTCCAAGTTAAAACTTTGACACACTTTTTTCCTCCTGCTGTATAAAATAATGGTCAGAGTCAAGATCCTTGAGAACGGCCCAAATTTTTTTCTCTAAGTTTTAGAATTGCCACAGAGGTTGAGTAAAAAAAAATATAAACAAAGATAGCAATTACAGAATGTTGGTGGCTCTAGTATAACCGGTTTGGTGGAAAGATGACTACGGCCCTCTAGGACATCCGTGTAACCGCAAGCCATGACCGCCATAAGCCTGAATGTCAAGTTCGAAGAAAATGATTAAGCTGAATGTGTGTTCCATCCGATATATGTAGGAGTGACTGGGTTGATCGACTTCGCGTTCCTTCCTGTTCCCAATGCGTGACTAACTGTATTACTATGTTATACATTACCTACTGTGCTATTACCAGTTCACCTTCTTGCAATTGTATTTAAATGTCTTCTCTCCACATCCAATTATATTTCGATATGACTACGTGAAAAAAAAAAAACAATACGTTATTTTTTGTACAAAGACTCCAACAATCATCTTATTATTCAATCCCTGAATTGAAAGGATCAAAAGTTGATTGACGTGAAATGACGACATGAAATGTCGCTCGTATATCGCTCTCCAAATATTCAATTGAAAAAAATATATGTATGGCATTTCCATAAATTAAATGTGGTTTCGACAGACAAAGTCAATTTACACCCTATATGACACGATTATTAACGTGCTATAAGTTGTTTATTGAATTTCCAAGAAATGACACGAGAAGATAGATTGCGTGGTTCACGTCGTGATCTATCTAGTTTTCTTTGGAAATTGTGTCACTTTAACGTTTATACTTATTCTTACATTATAAAAAATATAATTTAATGATACTTAAAAATTAATTTAAGTTAAACACCAATCTAGATCACATCTTCAATAAAAGTTTAGAATGTGCATTACCATTATCCTCAACTTTAATTACGTTGCGAAATTGCGTAAAAAATATTTTTCCAGTTGTTCAGAAATAACCAGTAAATAAATGCGCGCGTTGGTTTTAGTTAGGTAGTCATTTATGAACACCATCAAGGGCCCAAAAGATCAACGGTTTTTTTTGCTAGGATATTAGCATTTGGGGATTATTCGACTCGTGGACTTGGTTGTGGTCTAGCCGTAGAAAAGCGAGAATGCAGAAGGTTCACTAGATTTATTGTAAGACACAGTAAAGAGGTAAAGAAAGACTGTAACAATTAATAAAATGTCCCAATGGTCCCAAAAGGACCTGTATAAATATATAATTTTATTATTAATCGACGTGAAGTTTTATAATAAGGAAATGAAGATAATTTGTGATTTATGGGTACGGTTTCTCGTTTCAAGAATTTTATGGGAGTGACGACTGATGGAACATACGTAAGAATAGTGAAGGAAAAGGGAATTCAAGAACGATTCAAATTTTAAAAATAAGTGGTCAGGAACCAAAAAAGAAGTGGGATGACGTAAGAGGTCAGCATCGTCACATGGCGATATATAACTTGAGATACCATATTTTACTTGAGATTCATGGAATGTTTCTCATCGAAGAGGAGTTTAAGATGTCGTGAATGGTTTTAGCATCGGCACCCAAAGTACCGTCATTATTGACATCGGCAATTTTATTCAAGATTAACATAAAACTGTGTGTATTACTTCCCCCGGAGCATTTAAATTAACATTGATGTCCGTTTGTCGAAGTAATAATTATAGATAGCAAAATGTTGTGATTTAGAGGAACAGGATTAACAGTTTGTTATAAAAAAGTCAATTTATATCTGCAAAAACATGCTTTTGGACAGAAAACACACCAGATGTTGATGTAGATGATATTGAAAAATTGCGTTGAAATTTTACGAAATCTAGATTAGTAATTTCCAGTATCATACTACGTAGTTTTTATTGAACAAGTTTTTATTACATTATTAATTATTATTTACGACAACATCAATGCCCGCATGGATCTCATACCTATATTTTGATATTAACAATTTATTGTTTGCTTTTGGTTACTGGCAGCTCAACAGCTGGTTATTACTTAAGTGCAGATAATATCTATAAAATATATATTATATTGTTATTCTCGTCATCACTTAACATTATAGTGCAGGCATAGAGAATGTAGAGTGTTGTGGCCATGCACAGGCGCAGTTTGACGGGACCGTTCCGCGTTGCCATTTCCGGCGTCCACGAGACACGACTCGCCACAAACATCGCTGATTGACCACTTCCGTACACATAGCTTAGAAGTTTACAACTGTTTTAATGCTATATTGTAATTCTATCTATTTAATGTTTAATTCCTTTGCAGTTTTTCCTTTATTTATAGGAATTGTATCTATTGGTTCCACGAGCGTCCAGAATATTGTATTTTACGGTTCACGTTTTTTAATAATATCTAGTGACGGGACGAATAAGTTGTTCGCCTGATGGTAAGCTACACGCCTGTCCATAACACTTGCAGTGGCACTCAGAGCTAAAGCTCTGAGTGCCACTGCAAGTGTTTTATTAGATTTAAAAAATCGTAAAGATCTGAGGGGCACAGCCACCGTGCCCGTCACCCTGAGACATAAGTTGACAAGTCCCATGTGTCTGTAATTTTACCAGCACCCTTACCCTACAAAATCGGAACGCAGTAATGCTGACATTACTGCTTGGCGGCAGAAATACGTATGGTGGCAGGACGAACTGTTTTACAGGGCGCTCTACTGCTACTAAAATCTCTACTGCATTCAAATAAATATGTATGTTCTAAAGGTATGCTACAGCATACTCTGTTCACAGCATAAACGCAAATTAGGTCATAATAACTGTAAATGCCTGTGGGAACTCGATTAACAGATTTTCATCTCATTTCTTTATCCAAAAATTGTTCTTACTCTGTTATCTATGAATTATGTAAATATGTGTTTTATCGTTCACTCGGCAATAGCAGGTGAAAGAACAGATAAAATATTTTTACGATAGTTTGTTTTACAAATTGTTATCAGAGCCGTTTTTTAAACTGAATATTATTAAATAAAACATTGCTTAAGGTTAGGTTAGGTCTAGGTTATGTTACAAATGTATATGTTCTCTTAAGACAAGTCATCGACGACGCTTGGGTATGAAAACAGTGCCTCTACTTTGAGTTTACATTGACTGTTTAGTATAAAATATGTAATAGTTTTGTATGGTAAATTGTGCGCCGCCCCAGGCGGTTACAAGCAGAACTAGCATTTCCTGCACAGTTCTCTTTGTGAAAGGATGATTGCATTTCTTCCTCGTGTAAGAGTTTGTCTAGGAATGTATAGTCACCATACCTAACTCTGCCGCAACACTGTACGTGAGCGTTATTGCGTTCTGGGTTTGAAAGGTAAGGGTTATGATGATGTAATTACAGGCACATGGGACTGACTTGTCAACTTTATGTCTCAGAGTAACGGATGCAGTGGCTGTGCCATTCAGGTCACTACAGCGATAGTACAACTGCTGTGGAGCGCCTGTTGGTAAGTGACCAGCCTTGTCATTTACTAACAGGAGCACAACTAATTTTCGTCACATGATATCTTGAAAAAAAAAACAATATTATACACGGTCACTAGCGACAACTGACATTGTAAACTCTGCTAGAAGTACCTACAGGTTGCATTTCGTCGCATTGTCACGGTCAAACTAATCAATTACAATTATTATTCTAATGAATTTGTATTAATTTTTTTTTCGTCATCATTACACTACTTACATTACAGGTACTTGGATGTTAGCGTAAATATTGGATAATCGCATAAGCGCGATTTATTCAGTATCTGTAAATTTGTAAATTTACACTTTTTTGTGCAAATAACACGTATTAGTGTTATCTGCATAGAGTTAGATCTCTATGCTCGAAAACTAGAATATTACATTTTGCTTTTTTCTCTATATAAATTGTTTATAACGGTTGTGTGTAAAAACCTGGTGGTAATTAACTTGCGTACTTTCGCATAGTGTTGTTTTGCTTATAACATATTCCATAACTTCGGAAACCAGAAAAGGACGCTACAGTTCAACGACCTCTGTTTGTTACATTTTAGCGACTAGTAACCTCCGGTTCCTTGTCGGTTTGTATCATAAACAAAGATTGTTGGCTTAAGATCATATGAGCATAGTAATCTGCTTTGACAAGTTGAAGGAAATACGTCACGATGCTAATTCCTTTGTACCAGCTTTTAAATACAAAGGATATTAGCATTCGTTCCACTTTCGCCCGCGCCGTTCATGAATACGCTCCTTTGTTCTCACGCTCAAACTCCACACGCAGCACCCATTACTTTCAATGAATAAATAGGATAATATATTTCATACTGCAGTTTCGGCTGAAATTGTGCATGACTGAATAATGCCATCATCTAGTTATGCATCGCCACTAATTGTTACAAATTGTTGTTCAAAGGAGCCAGATAAGTAAAATCATGCCGCTGAATTTACATGTCTTCTTAAGAAGAAATCGATAGACCATAATTTCGGTAGGAGACTATCACTAAAAATATTTCTAACCAAAATTAAATGTCTGAAGGAGAAGAAAATTTGAATTTAAGAAAAATTTATTAATTTTATTAAGAAAATATTTTAGTTGTAGTAGAGTTCCTTGTGAAAGAGTTCGTCCAGGGAAATACTGCCACCTTACCTATTTCTTCCGCCAAGCAGGAATGACAGTATTTCTGCGTTCCTGTTTGAAAGGGTACTGAGTGCTGGTGAAATTACGGGCACATGGAACTTGCCAACTTATGTCTTAGAGTGACGAGTGTAGTGGCAGTGCCCGTCAAATGTGGGCGATTTAAAGCTCTGAGTGATACTACAAGTATGAACATACTTGTCGCTTACTACCAGGTGCATTACTTATTCATTCCGTCTCTTGGTATTGTAAATTTTATTTTTAAAATTCTATATGACCACATATATGTTAATACTATATAAAAAATCCAACTTTCTTTTTGTTGTGTGAAGTTTCTTTTTGTGTGAAGAACATTTTGATATTAATTAAATGAAATTGATCTTACCGCCTTTTTTTGAGCATAAAGTATGTGATGCATGTGATGAATTTTTAGAAGTAACACCATAGACAATTGTTTTCTTTTTTAATTATAGCAATGGCGAACTTTTATGTTAATTCAGTTGGCTGTTTGATAGCACAAATTAGAAAGATATAGTTTGACAGTTTTCAATATTTTTTTCAATATTAGTTTTTACATAGTTCATTGTTAGTGGATATATTTAAAATTTTGAAGCAACAGACACAAATGGATTTTCATACTTATTTCCTGGATTAGGCGGGCATAAAGTTACATGGCCATTAAACAACAAACTTTGTGTGTACTTTTTAAAAATTATGCAATAATTTTCGTACAAGAAAAATAGTTTTTTAATAAAATACACGAATACTAACATATTAAACTACTAAACTTTTTTCATCTTAGGGCCTTAGAACCATTGTGACTTTCCTTGTAAAGGGGAATCTAACTCATGATTGAGAATTCTTAAGAACCGCAAAATAAGCAGAAAGTGTATGTAAATTGGCTTGCCGTACTGCATTAGTCTTAATAGTTTCAGGGTACAAATGTTGAGAAATCAGTGCGAGTGCGAACTTAAATATTTATTCAACATGTTGTCGCTATGTTATGTAAAGCTGGGGGCGGCATTTATACATAGAGACAATACTTTTTAGGTCCTTTTATGAGCATTTTACTATTAAATGAAATAAGTGGGAGTACATATATTTACTTTGACGATTAGTCCAAAATGTAAAAAACGTATTGATGTTGTTTTTTTAACATTTTAAGAACACTAACTTTCAAGAAACAGCTATTTTTTTATTGATCTTAGAATAACATTGAAATATCGAAAACCATTAGGCGAATTCTTTGAACGAAATGTTAAGAATCTAGTGTAAACGTGTAAATACAAGACATTAAAACTGTATTTGGAGTCGAACTGAGAAATGGTTACAATACAACATTTTTAGAGTCCGATTGCGTCGTATTCAGCGAAGGTTAGAGACCGTGGCGTGTGAAATATACAATCGTTATGACGTTCATTCTTACTTCATAAAATACGTGTTTGTCAAAGACCTCGATAACTGTAAAATAATGGAGATAAAACCGTTTTATTCTGTTTTAGAGATCACAAAGCTAAAGTTGTGTTTCAATTGCTATTAGACCGAACCTTTCGAATAATCTTCAGTTTCATGCAAGATTCAATTTTACATAGTCTCAATTTGAGATTGTCATTTTTTTTTCATTACATGGGGAATCATAGTAGAATTATTTCATCATCTGTACGACATCAATAATGTCACACGATATATTTGACCACGAATTCAGATAAGGATAGCTTATCCAACCAAAATAGAATGAATGTTTCTTATAATCATACTTTTAACACTTGATAACCTCTACTGCGCGTATAATTACAGCTATTGTTACTTATGGGATGAAATCGACGTCATGATGAACGTAGGTAGCTTATCATTATTTATATATTGTGATGAATATATTTATCTATTTCATTGGAAAATGCAATATTAACCACATCAGTCACAGCTATTCTGCAATTCCTCCATACCTTGAAGATAATTTTGTGTGTCATAGCACTACTGTGAGTCACACCTTACACTCTTCTCTCCACGTATTCTAAACTACCCTATTCTAGGTACTCTTTCGGACTTTAACATTAAGACTCAATTTATTTTGCGGCGGAACGGAATGGAAGCGATTTTTTGTAACGATATTGTTCATTACACAATTGACCATAAAGTTCATTATGCTATGTACAATATCGTTACAAAAATTCACTTCAATTCCGATCGGCCGCAATATACTCGTAAATTCAGCCTAAAGGAGACCAAAAGAGGACCACACTTATTAACGTGTAATTGACTTGAGCTGGTCAGAAACAGCTTATCCGTGTAACAAGGGCGAAAAAGATGTTATTGCCATATATGTTTCACGGCTCAAGTCGATTTCGACATAATCAGTGTGGTGACTGCTTAATTATTACACAGCTGCCTAATTATTACAAGTATCGAGTAGTGGATTTTCTGGCGGATCTTTTAAAATTTTAGTCAAACTTCACTACCTACTTTAATAGTCCTTCTCCTTATATCGACATTTTGTACTCCTGATTCTTATTGACCTTGCTTGATTTAAAAAATGTTTATGTATTTAGTGTTTATTAACATTAATTTAGGTCTAATATAGTAGGTTCGTATTTAATAGCACTTATTGCACTCGCTGCCAATTACTATTTTTATTTTTATCTCGAAGATTTATTAAAGATTGCTATCTAGCTTTAAGGCCACCTGTTTGTTTTTTGTTTGTCTCTGTAGTTGGTTCTTGAGTGCAATAAAGAATATTTGTAGTGTATTTGTAAAAATCATGATGTTTACCTATAACCATATTCATTTTATTTATTGTAAAATTATCGCACGCGAAGAAAAAAATTCTTCGCTGTAATAGGATTTTGATAAGATTTTTAGTAGCAGTAGAGCTCCTTGTGAAAGAGTTCGTTCAGGGTACTACTGCCAACTTACCTAGTAGTGCCCGCCTTACGTAGTACTATCAACTTATCGACTCATCCGAAGAACAAAGTCCGATGTGATTATACAACGAAAATACATAATTTCCTTATTCAAAATAAGGCCTAGCCTTTAGGTGTTTTCATAATTTGATGAATTATTTCATTTCATCTGATATCCACCGCTAAGAACAGCGAACGAAATGTATAATGTCCTGAGAATAAGCAGTCTTGCACATAGGTCTTTGTTCTACGGATGAGTAGTTATGTCAAGGTGACAGGCGCAGTGGTAGTGCCCCACAGATTTTTGCGATTTAAAGCTCTGAGTGGCACAGCAACATAGGCGTGTAGCTTATCATCAGGTGTACGATTTGTTCGTCCCGTCATTAGATATTATTTAAAAAAATCGAACTGCGTCTGTATGCCAAACTAGGGCCACCGTTATACCAACTGAGCCACAGATCGAGTCAGTAGACCTTACGGATTTCTCTATGTTTGTTAACAGACATTACGTATTGGGTTTTCTTCGGGAGAGACTTAATAACGCTTGTAACTATCTCCGTGGAACGCCTGCCATGCTGGCCACGCCGAGGTCCCGGGTTGGATTCTCGAGCCAGGAGGAATATTTGTATAGACTACATTTACTTCTCTCGTGAGTTTGGGTGTAATTTGTGGTTGTCTATGTGTGTGTATATGGCACCCACGACACGGGGATTCCTTAGCGAAGCTATGAGTGTGTGCGTAAAAATAGCTTCTTACAATATACGATACAATTTTGTATCGTATTCTTTAGCATCATTCGAAGGCATTAATTGTGTATAAATATTGAGGCTATCTCTCAAGTTTGTCTGAATTTATGATGCTCTGTGACGCAGGCTGATATCTGTTAAAATATTGGCAAATGATTGCTTCGCAAACTGACATGTCTGTGTGTAGATGTTAATTTTATTTAATTTGCATTTTATTGACGTCAAAGCGTTTGCGTTCTCTAATGGTAGTTGTTAGGTGCGTGCATAGTAATGTCCAGAAACTATACAAGTCAATTTCATTTAATTAATTTTAAAATGTTCTTGACAAAAAAGAAATTTATTTTTTTATGTAGTACTAACATATTATGTGGTCTTGTAGAATTTCAATATTTTATTTACGTCACCAACGGACGGGACAAACAAGGTATGCACCTGGAAGTAAGCGATAAGTCTGTCAAATAGGTAATTCTAGAGAATTCGTCCAGGGAAGTACTGCCACCTTGCCTATTTTGTGCCGCCAAGAAGTAATGTGAGCATTTCTGCGTTCCGGTTTTGAAAGGTAAGGGTGCTGGTGAAATTATAGGGCCATGGGACTTGTCAACTTATGTCTCAAGGTAGAAAGTGCAGTGGCAGTGCCCCTCTGGTTTTTGCGTATTAAAGCTCTGAGTGGCACTGCAACTGTTATGGACAAGCGTGTCGCTTACCCACTTCTTCGTCCCGTCAGGAACTCTTGCACAAGGAGCTCTACTGCTACTAAAATTAAATAAAAATGATTTTTTTTTATCAAATTTTTGTTTTGAGATAATATCAATATGCAAGTATTCATTTAAATGAACATACTTGTTATATTTATACGGCCTATACAATTAAATATGGTCATGGAGAGCACGTGTCCCGCGTGTCTGTTTTGACCATTAAAAAAACTTGCAAAACGTAATTTTAAGTAATTTATTATCTTGAATCTTGATTTATTTACGAGTAAACGATATTTTACACTTTGGACTTCGGACCGTCTTATCTTATAATACATAATAATAATAAATAACGCACACACTCAACATAGCCGCGCACTAGGGAAACCCTGTGTCGCGGGTGCCATGGACACACACATAGACAACCACAAATTACACCCAAACTCACGAGAGAAATAATTGTAGGCCATACAAATATTTCTCCCGGCCCGGGAATCGAACCTGGGACCTCTGCGTGGCAGTCCGGTATGGTAAGCGTTCGGCCACGGAGGCAGTTAATATGTGTTATAGAGTTGAATCTAAACTTTAAGTGTAAATGTATGCATTTGTGCGTACATCTTAAATATGCATTTATGTTTTTATTATTTTTTAAACAATATTTTAATTACCATTCTGGCAGAGCGAGTTATGTATATTTAATATATACATATAATAACACTGGCTGAAAAGTTTTGTTTACTAAGTAGTTCTTATGAGACCTATAAAGGGTCCGAAACGTTGATTTGTTTGAAATAACAAATTTACGCGATTTAAATCCGGAATAATAATTTAATGTTCTATGGTCCTAATTAATTAAATTGTGCTAAGTTACTTTGTAGTATGTGTAACGGACAATATATTTTGGAAATTACGGAATTATTTTTACTTTCGAAGTAATTGTTAAGAATTGGTACTCTACTACTCTGCCGTCCATGTCATCATAATTAACGCATTTGTATTTCTGTAACTTTCGAAATAGTGCCACCTAAAGTTTTATAGTCATCTTAAAATATGGCAATTACGATGATTTTACAACAGAACTAAAACTAAATAAGATTTTTAAAAACCGATTAGAGGAGGTTGTAGATTAGAGGGAGTTCAGTAGCAGTGGAGCTCCTCGTGAAAGAGTTCGTCCAGGGAACTACTGCCGCCTTACCTATATCTGCCGCCAAGCAGTAGCATTGTGTTCTGGTTTTGAAGGGTAAGGGAGCTGGTGAAATTACAGGCACATGGGACTTATCAACTTATGTCTCAAAGTGACAGGCGTAGTGGCAGTGCTCCTCAGATATTTGCAATTTAAAGTTCTGAGTGTCTCTGTAACTGTTATGGACAGGCGTGTAGCTGAACATCAGGCGCACGACTTGTTCGCCCTGTCATTTTGTATAATAAAAAAAAATGGGTCTCGTTTCACAAATCCCAGATTGTTTTTCCCAATTTCGATAAAAAAGTCGATTACGTTAGTTATGATATTAACTTTTTTAAATTTTTATTCTATTGATATTCAATTATTTTTTGTGAAATTACTCCACTAGTTTCTTGTAGTATTGTATTAATAATTATAACTTTTTTTATAAAAACAGCGACCTCAAAAGTTCGTGGAACTACATCTACTTGCCAAATTTTTCTTGAAATCGATTACTGGAAAGTGCGCGAAACCAGATTAATCTCCTAGTTTGTCATCCTTACAGTTGGAAAATTGTATTTAAATTTGAATGAGACCAATACTGAGGTACCCTCTTTCAAAAAAAAAATCATAATCGTTTCACAAATGCAGATGTAATCACGTATCATACATACAAAAAAAATACAGTCGATTTGAGAACCTCCTCCTTTTTTGAAGTTGGTTAAAAGGAAGGGCAGTACTATAGATTTTAGTGAGAATATTCTTAGTAAAATATACAAAGAAATATTTGTAGGCGAATGCAATAACTTGTCAAGAGACAAGACATAACTTTTACATCACACTTGATAATACCGGAAATCGTGTCAACACACTTCCTCCTTGGCACTGTTAACACTACACTACCGGCTGTATGTTGTTTCAACGTATTTTATTGCATTTACTTTATTATTGACTTGTGTTTCAACCGAAATAGTGTCACTTATACTTTACGATATTGCTATTAACTTTTTACGGATAGACGTATTAGTTTAAGTTATAAGCACATGGTACATGGTCATTTTAACTATCTACACATTTATAATAGTTATCCTATATAGTTCCACTGCGGGGCATAGGCCTCCCTCTCACAATAAGAGGGTTTGGGTTGTAGTTCCCACGCGGGCGCAATGCGTATTGAGAATATCACACACATCATTAAAATGCTTTGCATGTGTGTATAGATTTCCGCACGACGTTCTCCTTCATCGAAAACTTCATGGCAAATTTCAAATTAAATTTCGTACATAAATTTTAAAAATTCAGAGTCCGGAATCTAAATTCGAACCCCCGCCCCTCAGTTTGTGAGCTACCTGATGGTAAGCTACACGTCTGTCCATATGTTTTTGCCGTGGGGCGACGGCTTAAGAATACATTGTCGCCTCCCCATACATGCCCGTGGGGGTCGTAAGAGGCGACCGAGGGCGTCACAAGTGTCCATCTGCTTAGCGTTGTGGTAGGCTTTGTGCCGACTGGATAGCGACCACAGTACACACGGCGGAAAACCCTCCACAGTGAAACGCTTTTGCGAATCGCGTTCAGGGATCAGTTGGTGTATATCCAGTGCACGTGGAGTTTTCGGCGCGGTATCTGGGAGGACTGAGGCGGATATTCGCCTTGTTACTTGTTGAGGGATATCTAGTGACCTGCCGGCCAGGGAGACCCGTAGAAACGGTTGTCCGCTGGCCGCCCGCGGTACAGTACAGGGGCCCAATAGGGACTAACTACCCCTAGAGGCTGCCCCACCATGCCGCGCATAATCTTGGGGTAGGTCGTCGTGCCGGTTAGTGACCGGAATTTGGGGTCCCGGCGGCATATCCCGGGGGGGTACGGGGGCCCTTCCGTTCGGCGGGTCAGCCGGCTATCCTTCAAAAGATCAACGGCATGTATTGCAGTTCCCCTCATTTTTCTTCTTCGGTGCAGTGCCGAAGGCTTCATCTCTTCACACTACCGTCCTTCTTACCCACCATGACAGCGCAACATAAGAATGCAGATCGTTCAGCGGTGCCTAATCCCCCCACCGCATTTATTATTGAGTTCGCTAACATCCGCGGACTCCACTCCAACCTCAAAGCTGTCCACCATCACCTCGAGACAGCCCGGCCTGCCCTGCTTTTCCTGACGGAGACGCAGATTCGCCGTCCGAATGATATGAGTTACTTGAACTACCCCGGCTACTCGCTTGAGGAAAACTTTCAGGCCAAAGCCGGGGTATGTGTATATATTCGTTCGGATGTGTGCTGTCGCCGTCTGCGCTGCCTGGAGGACCCATCCTTTTCCACTATGTGGGTGCTCGTAGAATCTAGTTGTTCAGCTAGAGTCTTCGCGTGCTTATATAGATCCCACAGCGGGGATGCGGAGACAACTAGGCTCTTTGACCAACTGAGCCAGGTGACTCTTGACGCGCAGGCGCAGTTCCCATCTGCGGAGATGGTCGTGTTGGGGGACTTTAATGCTCACCATGAATCATGGTTAAGTTCCCTCAAGACTGACCATGCAGGAAGAACTGCCCACGCTTTCGCTCTCACGCATGACTTGACCCAACTGGTAACCCAGCCCACCCGGGTTCCAGACATATCGGATCATGCACCCTCTTTGCTTGACCTTCTGCTCGCGAGTCACCCTACCTACTATACAGTATCAGTCAGCGCCCCCCTGGGAAGTTCTGATCACTGTTTGGTTGGGTGTAAGGTTTCCCAAATGCCTCCAACTAAGCTGAAGGAGGTCACTCGTCGCATTTGGCACTACTCGTCGGCGGATTGGGATGGTATGCGCGACTACTTTGCGTCCATCCCTTGGTTGCAGCACTGCTTTGCGGGAAAGGATGCCTCAGCAGCTGCCGATGCTGTTGTCGATGAGATTGGAACGGCTATGAATTACTACATACCGTCTTCCAGTGTCATCGCCAATCGCAGAGGACGCCCTTGGTTCAATCGCGAATGCATGGACGCTGTTAGTGAGAAACAGGCTGCATATCGTGGTTGGATCAAGGGTCGTGTAACAAAGGATCCCAACCTTGCGTCCCTTAAAGCAGCCTATAACAAAGCAACCAAGTCTTGCAGGAGGGCTTACATAAGAGCGGATGCCCAGCGCGTTTCACGGATTGGCCAGAAGCTGGTAGCCCATCCCACCGATAGCCGTGCCTACTGGAGCCTGGCCAAAGCCGTGCAGTCCAATTTTTGTCGTTCGTCGCTGCCGCCTTTGAGGTATCCCAATGGATTTTTGGCCTATGGCCCCGAAGAGAAAGCCAATTTATTGGCCGACCTTTTCGGGGCTAACTCGCGCATTCACGACCAAGATGCGCAACCGCCGTCAATTCCCCACTGCGGAGTCACAATGCCTGATATAGTTATCAGGCAATGTGATGTCCGCAAGGAACTGCAGACTCTTGACGTGCGGAAAGCCTATGGTCCAGATGGGATACCTCCTATCGTCCTTAAAAGGTGTGCGGCGGAGTTGTCTCCCGTACTGACGTGCTTATACCGCCTCTCATACCAATCTGGTAACGTGCCCCTAGCTTGGAGGGAGGCCAACGTGCAACCTATCCCCAAGAAAGGAGATCGGTCTGATCCGACAAACTATCGCCCAATAGCTGTCACTTCAGTGCTCTGCAAAGTGATGGAGCGGATTCTAAATATCCAGATAATCCGGCACCTGGAACGTCACTCCATTCTTAATGATCGACAGTACGGGTTTCGGCCGAACCGATCAACGGGTGACGTTCTAGCGTATCTAATGCATCTCTGGGGTGAAACTATCGACAAACAGGGCGAAACCTTAGCGATAAGTCTGGATATTGCTAAGGCCTTTGATCGGGTCTGGCACCGTGGTCTCCTCTCCAAGCTTCCGGCATATGGTCTTCCCGGCCGCCTTTGTGAGTGGATCTCCGGCTTTCTGCGCGAGCGAAGATTGCGTGTCCTTGTTGACGGAGGCACTTCGCGGCTCGTGACAGTTAATGCTGGGGTGCCACAGGGCTCCGTGCTGTCGCCCACGCTGTTCCTTCTGCATATCAATGACTTGTTGCCTTTTGGCAACATTCATTGCTATGCAGATGATAGCACAGTGCACGGTTGCTATTATAAGCAACCGTCAAGCAGCCGGGAGGACCCTGAGAGAAACCGGGAAAAACTTGTCGCTGAGCTCAACCATGTTTTGGAACATATATCGTCGTGGGGCTCCCGAAACTTGGTTGAGTTCAACGCCAAGAAAACCCAGGTATGCGCGTTCAGTTCCAAAAAATCCCCATTCCTTCCACTTCCCCATCTTCAGGGTACAACGCTGACGCTGCAGGATAAGCTCAGCCTGCTGGGGATGAGCATCCGGAAGGACATGAGCAACAAAGACTATATAGAGAGCGTCATCTGTACCGCGTCGCGCAAGCTTGGCATCCTGAACAAGGTGCACCGATTTTTTACTCCAGAGCTGCGATACCTGTTGTATAAAGCTCAGGTCCGAAGCAGCATGGAGTACTGTTCGTACCTTTGGGACGGCTCTGCCAAGTACTTGCTCGATGCCCTAGATGGACTGCAGCGCTACGCCTTCCGTGTTGTCAACAATCCTCATGTAACTGAGCATGCGGAGTCGTTACAGCTTCGCAGAGATATAGCGTCTCTTAGCGTATTCTATCGCCTGTACCACGGTGAGTGCTCTGAAGAGTTATTCAACCTTATCCCTTCCTCTCCTTTCCATCAGCGGACCACCCGTGCCGGACTGCGTTGCCACAGTTGGACGGTCAGTTTAATACCGTCCCGCACTAAAAAGTTTGGCAATTCGTTCTTATGCCGAACCATCAAATTGTGGAACCAACTCCCGGCGCATGTATTCCCTCCCCTCTATAACATCGGGTCCTTCAAACGTAGTGTGAAGTAGCATTTGGCCAGACCGGCAAAATGATAGTGACGGAGTGAAGATATTTGTGTTTTCCATCCGTTACTCTCATCTCTGGACTGTATTCGCACTTTCCATCAGGCGCGGTGCAGTCATTTTGCCGAGTCACAATAAAAAAAAAAAATAAAAAAAAATAACAGTTGCAGTGCCACTCAGAGCTTTAAATCGCAAAGATCTGTCACCCTGAGACATAAGTTGACAAGTACCCTGTGCCTGTAATTTCACCAGCACCCTTACCCTTCAAAACCGGAACACAGTAATGCTGACATTACTAAAGTGAACGAACTCTTTCACAAGGAACTCTACTGCTACATATCTTAAGTTGCAGCATATGTCGAACTCACTCCTTCAATGAAGACGATTAAATGGAGAGTGTTCGCTTTTGAAAGCTCGTGAGATCGTACGATCTAATTGCGATAAAAATGTCAACCACACCAGGAGATGTCCGATATGTATGCCGAATGAATCACTGGTGTTCTGTTTACCTTTTTGTTCAATCACAACTCCACTACAATATGACTGTGTTAGTTACTTACCTACTTCTAATGGTAATACTAGTAATTAGTTGAAATACCCTACAAACAGGTTTTCTTTACTACATACTACATACATAGTATGCCTTTAATCAATACTCCGCTAAATATTATTTTACTTGATTATTGGTATGATAGGTATTTTCTTTAGTCTTTCATCTCTTGTTTTCTTTGAATTACCTCACAGAAGCCATTTCAATTTCTGTCTATGTCCATAATCATCGTGAGCTTTAACTAGCGCCGTATACAGACTTTTAATTTATTTAGTCTTACACACCGCTTACTCATTTTCTATGTATAAGAGTCGATTCATTAATTAAAAATTTATTTATTTAATGACAAATGTATAAACTTATTTTGTCATTGCATAGTAATTTCATTATTTATTAGGTGTTGAATGTAACGGAAGAGAATTCGTGGCTTGTATGTTTGGTTGGCATACTTTCGCTTTCTATTTATTTATAATTTTGAAATGTACACGTTCTTTAAACTTCTCCACGTCGATATGTATTTGCAATATTTAAATAATTATTTGTTGTGATTGAATATTATTGTCATGCAAATGTTTCGAACGGGTTTTTGGTTTTAATTTGTTTTTATATGAAGTTTTAAATCGTTTACTATTTTACGATCATCGCGTCATGATTTGGTCAAAACAACTTCTAGTATGAAGCAAAAATGCGCGTAGCATTTCTTAAAATTAACCTCAAAAACTACTTTCATTAAGTTTCACTGGTTACGTACTCTTATAAAGTGATGTAGTACGCGTTAAACAATGTAATTATGAAATAGTTACTTAATAGGTCACTAAATCATACGACATTCTTGATTCATACTCATTTCAAACGTCATTCATGAATTATGTGAATTTTCCAGTCAATAGCCGATCGTACGTAAATGACATGAAAATTACGAATGTTAACATGCTAAAATTCTGAAAAATATTAATTTTTTTACTAAACTTACACGATTCGGGAACTTAGATTTAAATGTACTTGGTTTATAGTCTACACGTGTGTATTCGTTTGTAAAAAATACTAAATATCCGACTTATCACGACATCTTAAGTATGATTCATTTAATGTGTTGGGAATTAACCCAATTTTTTTTAGATCTAAATCGAGAACATATTTTTTTAATCAACGCTTTCTGCTCTTTACAGGTTTGTTTGAAAAAACATTGTACGCAATTTAGATCCCAAAGTATGGTAGCTTGTAATGTGTAGCAATCGCGAAAACCTTGAGTAACAGTACCTAAATGTTCTTGTGATAGACTTCGTAGAGGGAAGTACTGCCATCTTACCTATTTATGCCGCCAAGCAGTAATGTGAGCATTACTGCGTTTCGGTTTTGAAGGGTAAGCGTGCTGTTGAAATTACAGGCACATGGGACTTGTCAACTGATGGGCGTAGTGGCAGTGCCCCTTAATTTTTTGTAATTTAAAGCTCTGAGTGACACTGGTACTGTCATGTACTGTCACTTGTCACTTGGTATTATAAAAAAAACTAAGAACTCGACGTCATACAATATAGTTCAGTGTAATTTGTCCTGACGATATCGATATACGTAATTATATAGTATCTATACTCATGGGACTCAACCACAAGACTCAACGTATACATATGGTACTAGCTCAATGTATTTATCTCTAAGCGAGACACCGGATAGTTCCATTTGGGTAGTCAGTCGCACACGTCGCCGTCTGCTGCGCCACTCGTCGCACTTTTCGTTATTCTGGAATTCCAGCAATTTGCCACCTACGTGAAATGCTATCCTACATATTTCCGCTATACGAGTATAACGTTGCATTTACGCTATGGAAGACCACTATTTTATTTTTAAATCATATTCTGTCAGTTAATCAAAAATATGAATATTATTTTTTCTCGACTAATAGCATAAATCCGCGCTGGATGGATGCAGATCCTTTTTAGGAAAATAGTAACTTAGTTAAAAAAGACTAGGTTGCACGGTCTGTAGGCCTTTGTCTTTCCGCAAGGAAAAAGTAAAGGAAAGTAATAATTAGAGTAACTTGCAAAGTGCCATTTTGGTTGCAAGCCACAAAGAAGTATTAAGTATTTCTTTCATCTCGTGATTTATGAACGCTGCTTTATTTTTCATCGAATTTCAATTTTAATTTCCCATTTAACCAACGATATTGCATTTAATTATCAAGTTTTGAGATTTTATTGATTTTTATTCACTGACACTGGCGTTTTTCGCCATAATTTTTATATTATTCGTATAAAACTGACACTGGCGCAAGGCTAGTGGCCGCCATAAAGTAAATAATAGGGGTTAAAGTATGAAATTGCCGATTTGTACTGAAAAT
>NW_020654810.1:10202838-10264472 GCF_003589595.1 Hyposmocoma kahamanoa | reverse complement strand
AGAACCTATTGCAATAAAACGGCAATTTCATACTTTAACCCCTAATAATAATAATATCAAGATTTGTTTATAAACTAATGCTGTTTTTGTAACTGTATTTAATTTAATTCGGTCGTTGACAAATACCTAATTCTTTTCTGCCTTTTCTTTACGTGGTTCTGTATTAAAAGATTGTCTTATATACCTAGCTTACTATGTTGGTTGCCGACGTGTTCTATGTATTCAAGAATAAACTAAGTAACTACTTATTGAGTGTGAAGGATGAACGTTGACTTCTAGTAGAATAATTTACCTATCTCATGAAAAAAATCACTCTACGTCTGCTTGCCGTTTACATTACTTTGAAGAGTTTCAAGATAACAAATATTTATCTGTTTTAGTATAAGTAACCGCTAAGAAGACGTAAAAATAATGTTACTCTGTAGTGTAAAAAGTATGTAAAATAACAGGTTTCGAGTAGCGTGTTGGTGTTATCGGCTAAATTAAATATTTACTTTGCCAATTTGGTAGGTACTTGCTTAACAAGCGAATAAGTGTGAGGACAGAAGGTATTTGATGCAAAAAATGTCGGAGGAAGTAATATTTTTGAAGGAAAAATGTACGAGCTCCTTCTATTTCTACTTGCTTAAAAAATTAAGTTTCAGGTACTTGCGTTATATTTTTATTCCTATAAGGTTTTTTTTTTGGCAAAAATAGCAATAGTTTTAACTTCAGTTCGTCAAGTCGAACGTTCGTTCTCCTCGCTCATTTCAATAATAAAAAAAAGAAAATATGCTTCACGTTGATGAATTTTAATTAAAGTTTCTGCCTCCGTGGTCGAACGGTTACCATGCCGGACTGCCATGCAGAGGTCCCAGGTTCGATTCCCGGTCCGGGAGAAATATTTGTATGGCCTACATTTATTTCTCTCGTGAGTTTGGGTGTAAGGGTTTTCCTAGTGCGGGGCTATGTTGAGTGTGTGCGTTATTTATTGTTTATAACTAGATTTAATATATCAAATTTGCAATTTTTTTTTATCACGAAATCGATGTGACAAGTGCAAGGTTTCACAATCAATAAAGTCAAATCAATATACAGCAGGGACCACATTATCACGAGATGTTTTTAAGGAATAGCAAATATATTATTTGCGTGATGTAACATTCAAAGCAGACCTTTACATAATAATACCATCGAGACAGGGAAAAATACCAATATGATCACGTTTTACCAAATTTTCGAGATGAAACACACTTTTTTTATATCTCTTTTTTTATATAATCTTTATGAGTATAATTGTACGGGAGTTATGCGAGATAGCTCTACAATTCGTTGGAATAAAGAAAAGTATGTTGAGTACGTGAGATATTGTTTGACGACGAGTAGCTTACACACCGGTTTTTATGGTGTTGCAGCTTATTTTCCTACACATATTTTTATAACTTCCAAAATGCATATTATCAATTTTTAACTTTACGCTGCTTATTTTTATTTCTGTATTTTTATCTATATTGCAACACTACACTACATAGAACTATTCACACTACACTATTCACAATTCATAATTACCAGTCCGTCGACGTTAAAAATAATTCGCACTCCATCGATAACTCCCGTATCGACATCACCCCATCTCCGAGGTCCCAGGCTTAAACCCTGGCTGGGACAATTTAGAAAATAACTTTTCTATATTGTCTCGGGTCTGGGTGTTTGTGGTACCGTCGTTGTTTTCAATTTCCATAATACGAGTGCTTTAGTTACTTACTCTGGGATTAGAGTGACGTATGTGGTGTTGTCTAATGTTTATATTTATAATTGTAATAAGTAATAGTTGTAGAAAATAAAAACAAAAAATACTAAATTTGCTCCTGATCTACTAGGACTATAATTAGGTACAAGGGAGTTTTGGAAGGCAGCTCTGCAATTCGTTGGAATAAAGAAAATTATGTTGAGCACGTGAGATTTAGTTGTCACGATTAAATGCCCAAATATTATTATTCAATGAAAACGAGTTATTATTTTATAATATTTATCGTATTATTTACATCAAGAAAAAGCCTGGTCACCTCACAATCGTGGGAATTATGTAACAGGAGCTCAATTAAAATTCATTATATATATGCGTTTCGAAAGTTTTCCCCTTTACTTTTCTATACCGGGGCAAAAAAGTTTATAAATATTTATCTTTTCAGGATTCAATAAATTTTTAAGTCCAGTGTCGTAACTTGAATAATGTGATATATGACGCGAACTGTAGCCTTGTCAAGATGCGCCTATTTCATAATATACAAGGAAAGTCAAATATAAGTGACACACTTTATCTGCCATTTATGGTTAGCATCATCGTCGTTCAATGTAGGATAATTGCCTTACCAACGCAACCTTAACTTGTAAGTAAGGCGTTAGGAAAAGTTTAAAATATTTAGTACAGTCAATTCGAATGAGTGTGCTAGGAAATGACATGAATTAATTCCGCATTCCCCTTTCCATCATCGGGGACCAGAAGTAAGCTGGGGTTCCTCCCCCATGTTGTGAATATTCCAAAGACTCGGACGAAGCGTTTCGCTTCCACATTTGTATAGCGAACGGCTATCGAGTGGAATTCCCTGCCAGCAGACTTGTTCCCTAAACGGTATAACTTGAGCCTTTTCAAGGCGAGAGTGAATAGGCATTATTTAAAAGTGCGTGCTCCATCGTCGACTTCATCGACACTTTCCTTCCGATGAGATGGAAGTCATTTGACTCTTCACTTATTTCTTAATTTAAAAAATCTAATAATGTTATTTCACAAACGTAATATGTTTTGTATAGTTGCAGTAATGCTCTTTGTGATAGAGTTCGTCAAGGGAAGTACTGTCACTTTATTCTGCAGCCAAGCAGTAATGTGAGCATCACTGCGTTCCCGGTTCGAAGGGTAAGGGTGCTGGTGAAATTACAGGCACATGGGACTTTTCTACTTACGTCTTCGATCGAATTTTGCGATTTAAATCTGTCAGTAGCACTGCGACTGCTACGAACAGGCGTGTCGCTTACCACTAAGCACACGATATGTTGGTCCCGTCGCTTGATATCATGAAAAAAGAAAAGTTTTTGGAAGACTTGCATTTCATAATATATACAATCACATTTTATTATATCTGATTGCGTATTTCGAAAAATAATAGTTATAATAATAACAGATAGCCCTTATATGGTCTTCCTGTTGGACATAAGTCTCTTTTCACGTTGAGAGGGCTTGGGTTCAGTTCCCATTAGGCCCAATGCAGATTGGGAACATTACACACATAATTAAATTAGTTAGCAGAAGTGTGCAGGTTCCCTCATGAAGTTTTTCTTTATGATTCGGCCTGTAGTTCAGTTGTTCTTAAGAGCGATGTTCGAATCCAGCCAGGTCGAAGCAATTTTTCTTTGTGTCTTTCGATCTTTGTATCAATAATAATAATAAACGTGCAGTATTTTCCCTTGAATAGGATGGTTAGCAGATCAGCCACGATCTTCCCTTATTATTCTTTTGTGTTAAAGCACATCTTTTCAAAAATAATGCCTAATTTGTGTGTTGAATTGTAGACTCGTTCGATAGGTACCCCTGATATTTGAAAAGTCTTTTAAGTTGTTGAACTTTCGATCAAATATTTTAAATGTTTACCACGTGTATGTGATTCAATTGGCACATTTGAATTGCATTGGGAGGAAAAATTTGCAACCTTTATACCCACTGCTAGACAGGACACATGAATGTGAATGCCACTTCCCCATTCCGCGATGTATCCTGAATTTTGATTGTAACATCAACCAAACGCCAAACAGATGACCAACATCATTATCTTTTCCTAACTATGAATAATAAATTTCGGTACTGATGCATGACTACCAAGCTTCCTGGTACTACATGTCAAATAAGAAGAACGATGAGCCGCAACTACGTGTAGAGTCAATAAAAACTTATGAATAAACAAACAAGACGCGAAGCTTATTGTGTAATCGTTGTACGACGTGATGTAGCAACTGCCTACTAAGATACGTCATCATTATCATCAAAATTCACGAGAAGGTTAACTTTGGCGTAATATTTGTAATTTGGACTATTTTATTCGAGATTTTTTATTGCACATTGATTGAGGCTATCAGCGCAAAAGCAGTGTTGCTATTTTCGCGTGAAAATAATATTTAATTCTTTTTTTATACTTGAAAATATAATCCAAATATAAAATATTATGTACTTGAGTATCTAAAGTAATGTTGCAGAAAAAAATGGGTTAGGTACACTTTTGTGTTGATAGCTTCAATTTTACGATGCTGTTTGTGTGTATGTCGGAAATTAGAACCCTGTTGTATTTATTGCCATTATGTTCAATTGTAAATATACGAGTATCCACAAAATTAAAGAATATTTTCGCGTACTTAGAACGACCAATGTTAACGACCGAGTGAAAAATTATAATAAAGTATTAGAATAATATATTTAGATAGAAGTTATAGAAAACACATAAAAAAACTCCTGGTGCCCGCTGGTTCGCTCTGGCGGCGAGTTGACTACAACTGACAAAGATGTGAATTATTGGTCGCAGTCACTGCTTCAGCCAGTTGTCAACATTAAGGGCAGACAATGATTAATGGGTTCTATACTCTATTATTATATAAATTATAGAATAGATAACACGTACCATATTAATTATCACATCCACTAATTTGTCATGTGAATCCAGGTGCTTAATGCCTTGACCCTGCTCACCAGCGTTATCCTCAACAGCAGCAGTTCCGCTTTTGCGTTTCGTTGTTCACTTTGTATTCGTTTGACGCGGTTTCCGCTTGCCGATATTATTAACATTTGACCCCGAATTGTCCGTTTGGTTCTCTCAAAACATATAAACCACCAATGTACCGATGCTGTCGATGGCGTAGTTGTAAGTAAATTTTTCACCTGAGGTTTGAATTTATCCGCCAGAAAATATAAGTTGGTAGCTGATCATCACAACTCATACCTTATTATCTTACAAGTCACATACCAACCAAATTAAATTGGCAGATACGACTAAATAATAATATAAAATGATCTTATGAACAACAACTTGTTCAACCTAAACTTGAATATATTTTAGAGTTATAAAGATTTTGAAAATAATTATGAGATAATTATAAATACCTGATGAGCAACGATAGGTTACAATTTAATACTTTCTTTATTGGTTTTGGATCCAAAATAAATATGTAACCAATAATTTATAAACTGCGGTTTCAGTATCGATTGTCTATGCTTGGTCACAACCACCTTGACATCAATCGTGGAGGGGCAGGTGCATGACATATCACTTCTATAAATGTGTGCATTTTAAAGCAAGGTTTCCTTTGAAGGGTGAGAATTCTGCAATAAATAATGATTGGATCTTATAATTAAACACGTCCATGAAATCTTATACTATTATCGATTCTAACACGAAGGACACGTATGTATTAACCATAGATATAGGAAAGTATTAACCACTAAATATGCAAATAACAACCTTTTGCAACCTTTTGGGATTTTATCTTATCAGTGATACTATCTATTAGTACAAAAACATAGTGACTGTTTATTTTTTAACTGACTTAAAACAGGAGTGGGTTCTCAATTAGACAGTATTGTTTTGGGATGTATTTTACTCTGTAACTCGTTTTGTGAACCAATTTTGATGATTCTTTTTTTTGTTGGAAAGAGGGTAACTCGGATATAGTCCCATTTAAATTAAAAAAAAAAATTCTTCCTCTAAGTGGCAAACTAGGGGATGAATGACTTTTGAGGTCGGGTTTTTTAGTACTCTCTACTGAGATTATTGCATTCTTAGTCGGTTCGATTCCTGTTTCAGTTAAACTTTCTCAGGTCCTCTTCATGTCCAATATTTTTTTCCACCCTGTATAGTAATAATAATAATAAGTTTACTATGAAAAATGTAGTGTAACGTGGACAACGTTACACTACATCTATTTTGCCATATTTTTCTAAGAAAGTAACCTCTAAATTCTATTCAAATTGCTATAACAACGACAAGATTTACGTATTTGATTTACTTTAGTAAGTACCCTAGGTTAAGAGTTAAATGATTTGACACAAGTAAATTCTGCGCAATAATTACGTTAATACTTGGGCAATAAGTAACATCGTATACAATTTTTGTAATATATAAACAATAATAAGTATGTATTATGGTTATAAATGAGATTACTGTAAAGAAATCCGTTAATTTTCACTCGCTTTGGTGTCTATGTTACAAAGCAGATGCTGTGAGTAGGTTTTTATCGGAAACTTTCTTAACGTTATACAGCAATGAGCGGGAGATTATGTATAGTTCGATAGGCTGTTTAAAACGCCGTTTTAAATAAGGCTAAGTTAAAGGACCGCGTTTGAGTAAAAAAAAATCATATGACTATTAACATTGCTAATTAATAAAACGGACAAATTATCAATGACGAAAGTTACACGTCGGAGAAGGTAATAAAATCGTACCATGGTGTACTAAGGCCACATCTGCAAATGACAACTTTTCAGGAGAGAGGCTTAAAGTTTCTAAGAACGAAATTAGTTAATAACTTTTTTACGCTTAAATAGGAACGTTGTAACATTTCATGTATTTATAGTTTGTATCACATACTTCGGGTTATTTCTAAGATTTTCATTCGATAAAAGCACTTATTACATTATAATGATCACATGTTACTTTATTATACGGTACGAAATTCTTCGACACTTAAGCCAATGTGGTGGATTATGTCCCTCTTTTTAAAGTCTATGGGTTACATTACGTTATTGGTATGTGCATTTATTTATTTTAAAGAGATAACAACAAATTATACATTCGTTGTCAAATGAACTAAGTAGTCATTACTATATAAAATTGAAATTAAAATTGTCGTGTGTGATGGGTAAGGCCAAACCAAAACAAGTTAAAAGTATAGCTTTTTTAAATTTAGAACAAGATTTTGCACAAGATCTGGATAGTCAATCAAATTGTGACAAAGTCTATAGGTTGATGATGTTATTTTATAATATATCCTATAATTATATTAATTCATTATACTAACAATGGTATCGTGTTCTCACATAAAGTTGCTATGACGTGTCGCCAGTCGGCAATCGGCGTGCTTGCACAGTAGTTTCCGGCCGACCTCAGCTAACGGCCCATTGTCCGCTTTTTTGTCCGCATTTGTTTAAGTACAACTTTATAGCCTTATGTTCATACTAATTCGTGTTTGTAGCCAACACATTTAGAAAAAAAAAAAAATTAAAGATGATTTTGATGAAAGATGATTTGAAAGATTTTATTAATACTATACCTATAGCCTATCAGAACACAAGCATGTAATAATCGTAGCTTCGTATATCAAGAGCTAGTGTAGGTACTGTATTTGATTTTACTTCGTGAAACTTTTTGTACATACATTTATATCGATACCACTATCGATAATAAACGATGAAACGAGAATTTAAACTATTGGATAGCGTTTGTGATGTTTATCTTTGTATACGTTAAATGATTTGTACATGGCTGTGTGCAATAAGTGTTCATTTCGTAACATGTCATGTTCAGCGATTAAAATGTTCACGAATGTTTGAAACAGCAGGCGTTTTGTTCAAAAGGCACAGCTGAACTAACATCCCCGCTTTGCGCGCGTAAACAGGCTTGCGCATGCGTCATACGGCTTATTTCGACACCACACATTTCATCAATAACATTACGCTATCACCTATTCAATGGCAGAAAAATACAAAAGCCCGATGACGATTTGATCACACCGCTACATGGAAATTGTTTACAATCCTCATTGATAAGTCTTCGTTTTGACGAATTTTAGGCGTTTAAATAAAATATGACTCATTTTGAGCGATGTCTTTCTTCTTATTATAACTTTATTGCTTCTAAGTAAATACGAAAAGTAATTACTCAACGGACCGTAATTTATTTTTGTCCTTGTCGCTCTATTGAAATTTGTTACGCTATCATTAAACTTAAGTCCATATACTTAGCTATTATTTGAGGTAGTAAGTTTTCATAAACACCTTTATACATCAATATTTTTTCTTATATAAATCATGGGAGACAAGGAAAAGGATACATGAACATGTACTGTCTATTCAGTTTCTACGCTGAGTAGTTAGAACAATGCTTTAAAAGACATTGACATTATTTGATCGTTCGTAATACAATTAAGCAGTAACTGTATTTTTAAGCATTCGTTATAGTACATTACTGCAGCGGCCGGGAACTAAGGGATTGCTGGACAAGTATGAGCTGCAATTTGTATAAATACGAGTCCGCTGAATTTCTGATGATGTGGTTGAATGTGTATCCGTTACTGTATTTTTGTTATCGCTCTTCTCACAAGAAGAACAAAAAAAAAGCTCAAAAAGGTTCGCGACGAACAAAAAAAAGGTTCAAAAAACCAAAAGAACATCAAAGCATTCTCGTTAATTTTACCGCCTTTTTAAAAAAAATTGGTACACGTAGGTATATTTAATTCTCGCAGTTATGAACACTTGGCAGTTGGCTGTATAAGTTTTTCTTTTACCTATTTACATAGTTCAATAAATACTTATGGCGCACTATAAGTTTCCGGAACTGGCCACTTACATATACAATATTTAAAAACTAATTGCAAAATTTGAAAAGGAAACCCTTTGGCTGTAGAAAACAGTTTGTTTCATCTGACTGTTACTTGTTTTTACATTGTGGCGTCATTTTAGAAATTGGTTGTCTCCATCACCATAGATTTAACTCCTGAAAATTTTCGTATTTTCATTACTTTAAGTGTAACTTAACAGCTCAGCAGAGCTGCGCTCGGCTTCAAACTGCTTTTGGCGATGAAGCACCATGCAAATCGACTATTTATAGCTGGTTTGCAGAATTCAAACGCGGTCTCTCTCCCGCGGTCGCGATCTAATTAGGCAGTGTAAAACATATATTTGATTTGGATATTATTACCGTTCTAACAAGGCTTTGTAAACACTGGAAAAATACGAAGCGTCTGCAGCACAAAACATGTTTTGTATTAGTAAATCCTTAAATAAGCATAGTCTAGAAGAACGGTAATCACAATCCAGAAGAGCAATAATGGGCAAACAACTTATGGCTTTTAGGCAGCTATTCTTTATTAATTAGAAAATAAACATTTTGTACCATTATTAGAAAATACATTTTTGGAGGTTTATGGTGAGATATGGTACATTAAAGTTAAAATTTGTTAAAACTCAAGAAAATGAGAGTCATGGCAGTCAATGAACGTTTGAAGCAATGAATAGCACAATGTTTTTCTGTGAAAATAGAATGAATGATTTGGTAAAACTGTTTTTTGTCATAAGCACGATCACGAACTGAAGGATTTAAACATTGTAAAATTCCCTGTTTAAATTGTATAGACACTATATGTATGTATATATATACACAATAATAATAATATAAACGTTATTAATTTGCATGTTTGCAACATATCGAGGTAAAAAAAAATACGATTTTATAGAACACGTTCTTAAATTTTAAATATTGCAATAACATGATTTTTGTTTTTAACAACCATTTCACACAATTGTAACTCTTGGATGCATGTAAATATGTCACTGGATGCAAACGGGGTGCAGTGGAAATTGATCTATGCAAGCGGCCTCCAGACAGTGCATTACAACCAAGCGTCGCGTTTGTGTCTGCGCATATCTAATGCAATGCACTCAACTGTGTTGCACCTACAGACTTCGCCATACTTTGACCCTGACCTGACCTACTCCATAACCCAGAGAATAGAATAAACATATCAATAGACACAGACGGATTTCTAGAAAAAGGATAATGCAGTACTATTTTCCATTCGTCGAACTGATTACAATATGCAGCTAAATGCATTTTAGATTTAGATTAGATTTAAATAGACATTGATTGATTTGGATAGTACCCATTGAATTAAGACAGGTGGTAAAAAAGCTCTGCGTATGCGAATTTATAGCAGATGTTTCACTACTAATTGTAATGATTTTGGACTGTTTAGAAGTTTGTGAAGTAACGGTAAATGCCGATATGTTTTGCTTTAGGTTATAAAGTCTTCTCAATTACTGCGAAAGAATATCATTGTGCTTTTACATTTAATAACTAATAAACATAGTTGTTTTTATTTAGCTTGGAAGCTTTCTTACAATTTTCCAATTTAATAGTTTTACATAATCGTAGAGTAATGATAACTCAAGAACTATCTGTTAAATTTTAATAGCTAAATAATTAACCATTGTTTTTGGTAATTGGAAATTAGTGGCATTGCAAATGTTATGGACAGTTGTGTCGCTTACCACCAGGCGCATGACTAGTTCGTCGCGTCACTTAGTATAAAAAAAAATTAATTACCATATTTTGAGGCACCTTAGTGGAAATAGAGCTTTAAATAGCAACACTGAGTACATAACTTTTTTTAACGCACACACATAGCTCAAAAGTTTGCCTAAGAGTGAGTATTGTCAGTGGCGTAGCGTCGATTTCTGCTGCCCGGGGCCAATCTTAAAGTTGCTGCCTCCTTTATTTTTATGATTACAAAAGTGACTAGTTCGTTCGGGCAGACTCGACTCGATTGTGTTTTTATGTTCGCCTGCCGTCTCCACCTTTGTACCGTTCTAGATACGTTTTCTCAAGTTCTTAGTGGAATTTAAAACAATTTTGATAAATAAAATAATTTTGATTTTAATGAAAATTATTTTATTTCCCGCCCCCATTGCTGTGCCGCCCTGGGCCATGGCTCACTCTGCACCCGCGGTACGCCACTTAGTATTGTATGCCGATTGAAACGCAACTCTGGCTAAGGAGGTGCAGAGGAGTCACAACTCCTTCTACCTTGAAGGAGTTGTTGAGCATTTACAATATTTATACTTGCTCGGTTTGATGTCACCGAGGTGTCTTTCGAATTACGTAACTTGCCAGCTGTAACGGAATTACGGAACTCCAATCGATGGTTATTGAGACACAAGTATGAAGTTGATAGTCGTTAAGCATTAGAATACTCTGTAGAGGTGGCCTTCAGCATCAAGAGTCATTGCTACAAGGTGAAGTAGCCACCGTGGTGCATGCCTAACAAATTGCCAGTCAGTATTTACTCTATCGTGTCCCTGGAAGGTGTAAACTTATGAAACTTGTAGCTATAGACAGTCACTCTATATAATGTAGAGACAAGTAATGGAATTCGTAAATATTAGATATGTAACTCGCAAAAACAACTTTAAGTATCACTGTATAGAATCGATTATCAACAACCATGTTTAACACATAGTTGGAAAATTAAATTTACCACGAAATATGTGCAACATACTCGTATATCTTGAAGTACCTCTGATACGTATATTACCGTCTTTTACTAGTAAAACAACATTCTTAAAATACGCGATCGTTGATATCTCATCTGTGAGAAAATTTTCATGACATTATTTAGTTATCGAATCATATCGAATCCTAATTATTTATTTCTATAAAATAATTCATGAACATGAATAAAAATCACTAACCAGTCATATACCGTGTCTATTATACATGATTCAAATGTTGCAATAATTGCTAAAGATATTCGCGTTGATGTCTTTTTTCGTATAAAAACCTTTGTCGTATTATTTACATAATGTTTTACGCATGTTATTAAATACGAGGTTAAATTATCTTAGGATACGGTTCCGTGTGCGGTTAGTTAGCTAACTAATGCAAACTTTATAAGGATTAGTTATCAGCTCAAATATTACATACTCCTACGCAGCAATACCTTATCAAACAAAAATATTATTTTGTACCGAACTTAGTTCTCTTGTATAGGCCTGCAATCTCCAACTATGCTATCTAATGCTCTATAATTAAACTCAATTTATCGCATTTATATTATCTATAGGGTTTTATTAAATTATTTTATAAAAAGCAGCAACAAAAAGCGAGATGGATACTCAAATAAAAATCAATAATAACTAAAGGGAAGTACCTGAACCCAATGTCCACATTCCTAATTTTATGATTTGTCGGGACGTAATGGGAATTACACTGTACACTCGGTACTTGGCAGCGGTACGCTATCTCTAAGAAAAAGTAATAAAGTTCTTCAAACTGCTTATGGCGATGAAGCACCATGCAAGATGACTATTTACAGCTGGTTTGCAGAATTCAAATGCGGTCGTGTGAATCTCAGTGATGAATTTCGTGATGGTCGCCCGTCCACTGCTGTGAACAACAAAAACATCGATGCTGTGCGCCGTATGATCGAAACAGACAGGCATGTGACATGAGATTCGGACATCTTTTGCATAAGCATGAGTCAAATATAATCAATACTACACAAACATTTGGGGGTGAAAAAGCTGTGCTCTCGGTGGATCTCACACAATTTGATTGAGGCTCAAAAAACAGATAGCGTCGCTTGGTGCAATGCCATGCTTACCAGATTCAGCGAAGGGGCGTCAAATTTGGTGTGGGACATAGTAATAGGTGACGAAACATGGATTTATAGTTACGATCCCAAAACAAAACAGCAATCGAGGGTATGGGTCGATTTTGTGCACCAAGTTCGACTGTAATGTCTTTTTGATCAATTTGCTGTCCTAGACAGATATTATATTATATAGACAGACCTAGATATAGGAAAAAATACGTATCATTTTTTTATATTCTTTTATTTTGGGATCTTGTTTCCGTTTATCAACAATATTGAGAATATTAAAAAAAAAATTAAGATTATATTTTTTTGTAAATACTAATTGATGAAGTAATTAACAATTAAGTCAATTTACTTACAATAAACTAATGAAACTACGTCATTGCGCCATTAAATTAGAATTGTGTGGTATATAGAATGTTTTATGCAGTTTCGGATTTGGACCGTGACGTTAGTAACAAAGGACTCATATCACGTCACCGCTCCAGACTGTTTTGTTCAAGATCAGTGAATCCGGGAAAGCTACATATATGCGTCAGAGGATACAGTTTTGCGTCATTCAGGTTGTAGTTCTTAGGTATCATACAGGATTTTTCATTTTACTATGATATAAATAATAATGTACACATGTGATCATCGTTCAAAAAGAAATCTCATGTCGGTGTAATATCCTTCTCAAAAAAGGAGTTTACAAATAATATAAATTGTTGTGTATGATTTTACGTACATAAATCTTATAAAACAATAAAGTCGTGCGATCGAACTTTGTTTTCCCTTTGCGCCACTGCGCATCTCTATGTACTATTTTCGATTAATGTTTTTCTATAGTAGAGTCTATGTCCCTCGTTCATGAGGAATAAAAGAGGGTAGAGCTTTGATAAGTACGTACTTAAAGGATAGCTCAACAATATGACTTTTATCTACGTGTATGGAATTAATTGATTAAATTTTAACTTACAAAAAAAATCTTACTTACACGTGTTTAATAACGGCAATGGCTAAATCGCACACGAAACCAAACATTGTCGTAACTGTACATTGTGGAATTAAGAAATAAGGATTTAAAAATAAAAATAAAAAATACTGAAAGAAATCAATATACATACATATATATATATATAAATAAATACTCGTATATAAATAAATAATTAAGTATTATGTGTAAATAAAAATTATCACATTAATAGCAATAAGATCCATTCAGTTTTTTATTTTTCTAAATTGTGTTTTCTCAATTTCACAATTTTGAGTTATGACAGTATATGGTTTCATATGCGATTAAGCCATTGTCATTAGTAAACACGTATAATTATTATTCAGTTGTAGTTTTTTCAATCATTTGCACTTTCTCGGATGATATGGTTTTAGTTGATAGGTATTTAAATGTACACTGTGCACTATGCACTGGCATAGTACCTAATAGGAGTTCATATAATGCTTGAAAAATTGTGTAATTATAGAGTTAAGAACTCTTTTTTGGTTTTGACGATTGTTACACATTGGAAATGAAACTATTTTTTCGGATCTGAATTGTAACCATGAAACTTTTAAAGGGCCCATTTTGTTTGAAAAAACAATTTTTTTATGATGTTAAGTAACGGCATGTACAAATCAGCTGCAACAATCATAGGTAACCGAGGGGCACTACCATTACGCCCATCAATCACCCTGCGGTATAATTTGACAAATCCCATGTACTTGTAATTTCATAAGTACCCTATACCCTACAAAGACGGAACACATTACTGCTTGACTAAAAACTATACGCGAGTTATATTTGAAAATGTTATAAAATGTGCAATAAATTAGGTGAAAAAATATTTTTGTGAAATAGAATTTATAGTTTTTACAGAAAAATAATGTTTTGTGAAAGACGCAATCCTAAAATGTGTACTACAAGCATATATTTCTGAAATTATATCGGCAATAAATGAAATAGAAATTCACGTTCTTTCAAATTCAGAACATCTGTTTATTGGATGTAGTTTCAAATTAGAAAATATTTAAAAATATTATTAAAATTTGTAACGGTTTATAAAATTACCTAATTTCAATTATTTTGATATAACGTCAGTTAATTAATTATTTAGGCAATTGTGTATCTAAAAACAATAGCGAGAATGGGAAATGCGCCCTAAATAGGTCACTAAGTATAAACCATAGTAATAAAAATATCTGAATTCACTCATATGGTTACTTGCCAATGCAATGATTTTTTATTTTAGATTATTATGTGACTGCTTTTCCGATTTCAATCTCTTGCCACTAATAGGCAAGTCTTGGGCAAAATGACGCGCTTCTTACACGGAGTCGAATCAATCAATGCAGTTTACATACACTATGAGAAAATCAGCAGAGGCACCGTAGGAAAAGTTTGTGGTAGCGGGAGGGACTCGCGGAGAGGCAGACGCGGTGCGGGCAGGCGGGGTGCCGACGTCACGAGAAAGCCGAGGTCTCTATATAACCGCCAACGTCCCTCCCACCGGCATACTCGCATCTAGCAGCCGTCCGCTTGCGCACGTTGCTCTAGTATTTTCTCGCATTCATTATTGCTCACTCGTGTTCGCGCTTCGGACGCTAGCACTTGTCCGCCATGACCGTCACTAGCAAAATGAACAGTGTCTCTCGCCAATCGGTATTGAGCCGCCTCGGCCCCGGTGGTCTTCTCTATGCCGCCAACAAAATTTTAGCGGTACGTGTCATCGCAATGTGAACCACTTTACCAGTGCTTATGAGGATATTGTTTTTGCAGTGTTTTTGTGTATTTGACGTAATTGTTCATAGTGTGATTTGGTTGTTCTCAGGTCGCTGTGCCTGGCAAAGAGGAAGAACGTTGGCGCAGCAAAGATGAAGGCGCTTTATTTAAGCGCTGGCGGCGTACCACCACGCCTGCCGAACCTGACTCTCCTGCACCTGCTGCACCCGCAGCAGCGCAGCCCTCGGACCTTCTAAAGTTCCTAGCTATTGTAAGTATTTTATATTTGTCAACTCTAAATTGAAAAAATACATTTGATGTATAATTTAGACATACATAAATAAATATTAAGAAACAGTTAAAATAAATATCCAATAATTAACTTTTATGCATTAGACGCGTTAAGTAAATATAAACCTACTCATTAATACTCTTCAAACTATATATTCTATATTCTACTCATCAAATTATATATTCATTAAATTTTGGTTTTTCGTTGTTACAGAATGCATTAGAGTTATCAGCCCCAGCATCTGATGCGCTGCTGAAGTCCCGCTCCTCGGAGTGGTTTCAGCTAGCAGGTCATCCAGGTTCCCTGGCGCCTGCTGGTCCCGGCACCGTGTGGAAACGTCGCGCGCCCGGAGATCACCCGCAACATAATCCGGAACGCGACGCGTACGAAGCTCTCACTACCTGTCCGCATATGAGCTCAGCCATCCCGCGCTTCTACCGGGAACTTGAATATGGTGGCGAGAGATTTATTGAGCTCCAAGACCTCCTTCACGGCTTCCGCGATCCTCATGTCATGGACATCAAGATGGGCACTCGTACGTTCCTAGAAGATGAAGTCAGTAACGCTCGTGCTCGCACCGACCTGTATGAGAAAATGGTGCGACTTGATCCCAATGCCCCCACTGAAAGCGAGCATGCAGCACGTGCCGTCACTAAATTGCGCTACATGCAGTTCCGTGAACAATGCTCGTCTTCGGCCGAACTTGGCTTCCGCATTGAAGCAGTGAAGCTCCCTGGACAACCTCCGCTCACCGATCTACAGAAGGTGCGCGAACCAGACCAGCTTGCCGCCACCGTGGCGAGGTTCTTCGGCAACGATGAACGTGCTCGGCGAGCCGTAACCGCGCGACTTCGCGAAATCAGAGAACTATTCAAACGCTCAGATTTCTTCAAAACCCATGAAATCGTCGGTAGCAGCATATTTATCATTTATGATGATGAGCGTGTTGGCGCCTGGTTGATCGACTTCGCTAAAACCAGACGTGTCCCGGAAGGCACAGAAGTTAACCATCAAGATCCTTGGCAGCAAGGAAACCACGAGGAGGGATTCCTTTACGGTTTGGATAGATTGATACAAACGATAGAGAATGCGCAGTTGCCGGCGCAAGATGATGAAACGGCGAGTGAGCCGGATGTGTCACGCTGAACTCACGGCGAGAGGACCCTGGACTCGCCTCGCGGTCGTTATCACCGCCTGACAGGCGCCGCGCTTGCGCCTGAATCCGCCCCAGTTAAGCCTGCGCCCACCCGTTGGCGCAGGGAGGAGTAGCACGAAATTCGTGCATATGAATGAGAATTAAGATGTATTTGAAAATTCTCTATGATTGAATTAATCGCCTAATGTTTTGATCTAGTCTTAAATTATTTTAATACATGATATGATTTTGCCTTAATTTTCTTGTTTTATTACGTACAGGATAAGTTTAGCACTCACCTAGCCATTCAGTAAAATTTAGATAAAACATTTGGTGGGTACCTCTCCACTAACATAGTACTTACTATCTACAACTCACACTTACGGCTTTAAGAATTAACGGGACTGCCGCCGCTCAAATTATTTCCAGGATACTAAATGTCATTGTCCAGCAGTGCACAAATAATTGTAACCGTGATGAAATTACGAAGCTCCAAGTAATCTTATTCGTTGATCTCCTACTATTCTTAAGTTCTATGGAAATGATTGCAACTTAGCAATAAGACTTATTGTACCTTGTATTTTAGACTTCAAATTATGCCTAAGGTTAATATTAATACTAACCATGGGCTAAATTAATTGTTTTATTATATAAAAAAAAAATAATGCACCTACTTACCTACAGTCAGTGTGGAAATTATCTGAGCGTAGAAAGAACCCTTGTTCGGTACATGGCAAATCCTTGATTCGAGAATACCTTACGTTGCAATAATAACCGTGCACTTCTGTTTCCGGATAAATTTAAGTTTCCATCTAGAGTGCGCCCTTAAGTCATTTCGATAAAGTTTAATTTTATGATCATTTTAACGCTAAAAGTATGCTTGTACTTGTACTGTGATAATTTACGAGTAGCGTCATCTATCGACTTCATTCCGCATTAACTACAGTAACATCATTTGTATGAAGAGCTCATGCTAATCTAAAAACAAAACAAAACCTCCTTTCCCTAAAACATCCAAACATTACGTAGTTTCAATCTTCAAAATAAAACAACAAATGACAAATACCTATTTATTATAGAAATAAGAATATAGCTAAAATAAATCGAAATAAGTCTGTGATTAGTTACACGTACGTTAAAATTATCAAAAGTAACGCAAAAATACTTATTGGGAACGAATTAATAGTAAATGCAAGACGACATTACACATTAAAGAAATTAATGCCCAATTAAGGTAAGTTACAAAACTTCAAAAATTCAAAGTACGACGAGGTGATCTATGAATTGTCTACAAAAGCTATTTAGATTAAATGTCATTATATTATAGTTAATATGGTTCTAAAATATAATTCAATATTAATTTGAAACATCTGCCAACAACTTAACACGTAAGTTGACTTAAGAAAATTATTTGCATGTGACATGTCATTAAATTAATTTCAAAATACAAACTATCAATATTAGAAGTAACATTATTTACAAGGAAATAACTAAATGTCTGTAAAAGAAAAGATGTATTCTTTTCTGGATTATGATTGTCCTATCTTAAAAGTTGATTACCAAAAAAACTAAGTCCATTTGTAACAAACAAGTCTGTAACAAACTATGTCATTATTTCTTAGTTATCTTTTAAGGCAATCTCAAGTGTATAGACACAGTAAGTGTAACTTATGTGTCAACCATAGTTAGGTTTTTCTTTGCTTTGACTGTTCTGCAGTTGTTTACTTTAGTTGCAAACCTCAGGGAGTTTAATGTCTCATTGAAGCATTCATCGAATTGATTGATATTGACCAACATTAATGTTTTTGAGTTGCCGCCAAGGCTAGGCATCAGTAAGTGTGTCAATTTTGAGTTTCTGTAAGGGATATGGGCTTGGTTTGTTTGTAGAGACAAAATTACTTTGGATAACTCAGACAATGACCTGTTTATATGTTTGGTTTCATCCATCCTCTGTGTAGTTTTGCCACTCTCAGAACCAGCCAAGTCAACCAAATTCAGATTGCTAGTATACTTTTCCTTACGCTTTTCATGGATAGCGGATATTTTAATTTGAGCTACAGAGTGAGACCTGGAGCTTCGCTCATTGTTAAGTGTTGCGGCTGTTTGTCTGTTACGTTGAGCAAATATCATCAATTTGATGAAGTCATGGGAACTCTTCACCTCCTCCTCTTTGAGGTTGGAAACATAGACATCAACCGGTCCTTTAGAATTAACCATTTTGATATCATGACTCACTTGTTCCTTACTAGAATTCAATAAGTCATAAATAACTTCATTGTATATTTCTAGAAATGATGCTTTTATTCCTATATCCCAACCCATTTTCTTCAGGTCATCCATACATGTAAAAATCATGTTGAAAGCACGAGGTATGATACCATACTGTTCTTTGCCACAGCCACCTTCCATGGTATAAGTTTTACCAGAACCAGTTTGCCCATAAGCAAAAATACATACATTGTATCCATCCAGTGCCGACTGAACCATAGGAGACACTTCAGCAAACACATCTTCCTGTGATGAATGTGGAGTAAAAATTCCATCAAAAGAAAAGGCATGTTTGCCTTTACGAGTAGAAGAATTGCACAATTCAATTTTTTCAACTTCAATGGAGCAAGCATCGAGGACATGAAGGTTGAAGAGTGGTTTTGTAGTCTCCGATTCTAGGGGTGGTCTGACCCTACAATACACGCGTATATTACCTTTTAAGTCTTGTATAGTATTTCTTAAATCTCTTTGCTCTTTATGCATGGCAGCTAATATATTTTGCAGTCCTTCTGTGTCTGATACATTTTTTGTTATTGTCACTTGTGCTTCTTTATAATCAAGCTGCAACTTCTCATGCTCGATGGAGACTTTCTTGAGGTGGTCGGAAAGAACTCGTAAAGCTTCTGCTTCTTCTTTGAGGCTGTTATAACGTCTGTTTAAGTCATCATAGTCTGATTGCAGTTTCTCTAGTTCTGATGATTTTTTTTTCAAGTTGCTTGTGATTTCTTCCAATAGTTTTGTTTTTCTGTGGAGATCATCAATCTCATGTTTTTGTAATTCACAGTCAATCTTAAGTTTGTCATATTCCGATGACTTTTCCTTTAGCTCACTGTAAGTGTTTAGCAATTTCTCTTTCAAATTATCCCTTTCCTTGGCACAACTTTCTGCAGCATCTTTAACTTTCTCATAGTCTTCAGTAATTTCATTGTGATTGTCTTTTAATTCAGTGTACTGACTTTTCAGTGTCTTGTGTATTTCAACCAAATTGTTATATTTACCTTTGAAATCATAAGGAGCAAATTTAGGCCCCGTAGTTACTGGTTTCTTCTCCACTTTGTTAACTTTGGCAGGAATAGTAGATGTTGCCTGTACAGACTGCGATCTCTTTAAGCGTGAGGCAGCTAAGGTACCTGATATTCCATTTGATGTTCCCTGCACTGATGCTGTTGACATGCTTTTGGTGATCATACCATTTGCTTTTGCTCCGACGATGGCCGTAGCACGTATAGGTTTAGTATGGTTTGCAAGTAAGCTTTTCTTGTCAGCGTCGCTGAGAACATTGGCTATACTTCTTGAAATTGGACGATTAATCAGACCTGGCCGATTCTCTTTTGTTGCCGTAGTAGGCAGTTTTGGGATTCTGGACATCTGTAATGGAAAACAACAGAATTCCAGTGAATTCTTGTATAATCTACATATCTACTACATTTTAGTTCTATTATTTAGCATTACTCTACATAATAATAAGTAATTACTGTCACGCACCTTTATGAAGTAATCCTTTATCAACACAACTTATGCGCACTCCAGGTGCTTCTGAAAGGAAGAAAATAACATTTTTACATTACTGAACAACAAAACACTGATACCTAGCTATTATAATAATTACGGATATCACAGTTTTATATATAAAATATCAACTGCTAATATATCTTCAAGTATACTAACATTGGACTGAAGAAAACAGTAAAATCGTTGAATTTCTCCAGACTGTCAATCACGTTAGTTAGAAAACGGACACATTTCAAATTTCAAAATAGAACGCTATTGTCTCTGAAGTAAAAATGTTACTAGTTAAAAAAAAGTCATTTATAGTAGAAAGGATACCCTAGTACTAAAATAGAAGTTACGCATTCACGGTTATATTCCAAGTTACTTCCTAGTATTGACAAGAGTTTTTTTAAATGGCAATATTTTTTTGTGACCGTTCGGTTTTCATTGCGGATTTACGAACGTGTGACGTAAAACATCTTTCTCGTATTGGTTGAACTGATAGTCAACAACTCTCCTGTCCAATAGGGAAAGTCATTTAAATTTCCCTGTGACAAATGAAAACGAACTCATAAAATTCAATTGCCATTTTCCTGGTGAGGAAGTGTGTGTGTGGTGCATTGAATTTTGGAGTAAATTTGCTAGTTTATATTGTGAAATTCGGTGGAAAGTGATATTTTTTGTCTAGTTTCTTTGCGTGAGATATTATTATGTAATACAAACGCTGTATCCAAAACGTGAACAATAAAAACAAACAGCATTGTTAACCTGTTTATCACAGTTGACGGATGTCCTTGTCCATTTTGCAAGTGCTGAAGTGGCGGTAAATTCAATTTTCTCCAATGTAAAGATTTGTGATTATCGTAACGTTTCAATTTCAAACACGTTATGGGTAGTCCAGAAGAAAATGTGCTCGCTTGCGAGAGCACAGCTGGAGTGGATGCGGAATTTGATACAGCAGATGCTTCAGACAATGAGGCTTCCGACATCGTTGATTCATCTGTAAATGTATCCGTGGATCAATCTGCTGGTGATGCGAACACGTCTAAAGAGGGAGACATATCCAGTTCAGGAACGTTTAAAAAGGCTAAAAAGAAATTTCGTCACGGCAAGAAGGGGCCAGGCACCTCTAAAGATAATACTGATAGGAGCATAGTGCGCAGAATTTATTATACTCCTGCAAAATTCAAGCAATGCAGAAAAAGAGCTCAAAGTTTCCCTTCCATTTCAAAGTTCTTCCTCCCGCATAAGAGGCCACGTAAAGACGTTTTTATTCCTCCAACAAAATTTCTTCTTGGGGGCAATATCTCAGACCCATTGAATCTGAACAGTCTGCAGGACGAAGATGTTAACAGAGCTATGAATGCTGTTACACCAGAATCATCACCATTGCCTACGCCTCCAAGGCACAAGGCTAAAATTGATGTCATCATACCCCCAAATATTCGAGATCCACTTAACTTAATGGAGCCCCTGGATAATGAAGAGTATGAAAAAAGGCTGGAGATGCAACAGCGCAAGCCACGCAAGAAGCCGCGTTTGCGCCGACGCACTACTGATAACACTTCACCAAAATCAGAAGTGGTTGTGGAAAAGGAGGAGGGAATTAAAGAACCACCTCCTCCTGAGCCCTCTACGTCAAAATCTCGAAAGAGGTCATGCAGTGAGAGTGAGAATGCTGCACAGAAAGTGAAGGATGCTAAGAAGTTACGCCGCATGGATTCTTTGGATAAAATTGTAAGTCCAGTGGTTCCACAGCCTGGAGCATGGATGCGTGCTAGACCCCAGTCGCGGCCGGCGGTGCCTGAACGCCCAGTCTCACCACATCGCACTAAACTCAAAACTGAAGGAGAGCAGAAGCTACCAACATTTCATCCAAAAAATTCAAGATATCAGTATGGAAATTACGACAGGTAAAGAATAACCAAGCTGTTATTATTACTTCATCTTATCATAAGTTTAAGATAAGAGTTATAAAGATAAGCAGGGAAATAAAAAAACTAACTTAAGTTGTTGCCTATCATATTGTACGCTTCTGAAAAACCAAATTTTCAATGGGCAGTTATTGCATACAGAAATACAAGATATTTACTCACTGAAAAATGTGGTTAACAATGCAGGTCTATTCTATAATATATTGTATTAGATTTGACATTGAACCAAAACTTGGCATGTGAATATTTTACACAATGCTTATTTCACTTTAGAAGTAGCATGAGTTAAAGTTAAATTAAAACAATAGCATAGACAAACTACAACAATTGGAATTTAACCAGAAACTATGAAGTCAAAAATATAACATACAATAGTTAAATTTTAGATTTTATATTATCAAGTAAAAAAGCATCAATATTGTAGTAACATTAAGTAACTAACAAATTATGCAATTTCATTTTAAAATTGTCTACCATTTAATTCTTTAACAGCATCATAATATAATATAATTTTATGGGTGCTAATATGAACATTGTTATACTGTAAAACTCCAACTTAGAGCATTGTTTGGGTATACTGTAAAACTCCAACTTAGAGCATTGGTTGGGCCGTATTTCTGTTGTATTCCTTGTGTTTCTAGGATATCTACCATATCCTAGACACACAAGGAATACTACAGGCGTCATAAATATAAATCAATGTAGGGTAGGGTTAATATCTTCAGTTTCCTACAGTAAGGTACACAACCTTCTCGCTGACCCACAACCAACATGGCCTTAACACATTTCTTCTGGGTTTTAAATGTATCCATATATTGAAACTTATTTTAGATTTTTAACCGACTTCCAAAAAAGGAGGAGGTTCTCAATTCAACTGTATTTTTTTGTGTGCATGTTACGCTATTACTCTTTTTTCTTAGAATTTGTGAACTGATTTCAATTATTATTTTTTTGTTGGAAAGAGGGTACGTCATTGTTGGTTCTATTTTAAATTTGAAGAAAATATTCCACCTCTAAGGGTAGCAAACTAGGTGACGAATATGGATTCCCGCACTTTCCGGTAACCAATTTCAATAAAAGTTGGCAAACAGATGACATTGTATAGTGTTGTCGTATTTGAAGATGGAGTAAAAGGACATTTGTGGGGTTGCCAGTTTATATATAGGTCTATTAGTATCAAAATCAATTTTTAGACACTTTTTTAATAATAACAGGCGGATTTGATTATGTGTACAAAATTAAAATGAAAAGCTTTAAAATACGTCTCCTATTTATATTTTTAATACATATACTTCTAAATTTAGTGTAAGTATGAATTAATTTTTAAAAATCAACAATACAAATGAACCTGTGCCCAGCAGTTGGATGTATAATAGGCTGATGATGATGAATGTAATGAAAAAATTTCGCCTATTTATTTCATAAGAGCATCCAACGTGTAGTTGATAGTCAATATAATATTTGTCAACTGCAATCGATCTGCTAGCAAACGTGGATAACATTTTTGCGCAATGAATTGTCATTTTACTCTGTCTTCAAAAAAGATAGTCTATAATTCCATGAACATTTGAGGTGGGTTCTTTAAAAAATTTTCAAACTAGCAAACAGACATGATCAACTGTTATTTCCTGATTCCAGGTATTACGGTTACCGCAATCTTAATGCAATGATGGATGTACGTCTGCAAGTGTTTGAGATGCACCGACATTTGTTTCACCACAAGGATGTCCTGGACATAGGCTGCAATGTGGGTCATATCTCAATCGCAGTAGCGCGTACTCTCGGCGCCCGCTCGGTCGTTGGCATCGATATTGACCCAGTTTTGATAGGTAATTAGACTTGAATCAAAGTTACTTGTATACACCAGTTTCTGAACCGTAACATCGTATGAAAGGTCTTGTAACACTAAACAGTATGTAAGGTACATACTGTTTGGTGTTATAAGGTAGGTTGTATTGAAAATAATATTGCAGATTATTTTTATTTAATCCCATCTTTATTCCCAAATAAAAGTATCCATTCTTATAAGGCTTTTGCAATTCGTTTTTCCTTACTTTTCTTTATAAATGGTTTGTAAAATGTTTCAATATGCATTTTTAGTGCAAGTATTATTCATGGTAAACTATTCCAGTTGTTTTGTTGCAACTTATTATGTAATGAGATATTTATATACAATTTTTAAACTTTCTCTCTTGAACTTGAAATCTGCAATCAGTCAACCAGGCTACATATTCCAGAAAATTAGGGCCATTGTCTTATCTATTATAATTTTAAAATTAGACATTTTCACAAATTGTGCAATTTGCTTAATGTGTGTTTAAAAATTCTACTGATGTTATCTGCGTAGGATGAATACCCTATAAAATTACCTTTTTTATAAGTGTAATCATATATATTAATTATATTAAAAGTAAGTAAAGTTGTATGAGTTGAGAACTTTGTGTGTTCAAGCTTGTATTTGTAATGTTAAAATTGTGCTCTATCGCGTTTCGCTTAAGGTTTATTTTCGAATTTACCCCCTCCTTCAACTTTAATTTTTATAGAAAAAATATACCACCAGGGATTTAATTAATGAATAATTAAGTAAAGCCGGGTACTCATTAGCGAACTGTAACTGTAACGTGCAGATACAGTAACGAGGTTCTAGTGTGTACGCATGAAACAGTCTTCGATTAGACGGCTCACTGAAAACCACACCGCGTACCGCTCGCGGCAAGCTCGCGAACCACGTACTAACTATGGTTACATAACATGCAATGGTTACAGTTACAGCTCACTAGTGAGTACCCGGCTTAATATTTGGGACGTTGTTATTTCTGATATGTATTGTATATTGATACAGTCTCATGCTTTACATTGAATAAAATGTACTAGTTATGGTGTAGGTACTTCCCTTTGAATATATGAAGTCCTTTATTCTCCATTGAGCAAAATAGGCGCTCGGACGTCGAGTTGCGGACAAAAGCCCGTTACACTACACTATACTATACCATACAATGGTGGCTTGTATCCTAAAGCTGTCTTTGAATAAAACCCATAGCGTTAATTGAGACAGATAGCTATCTCACTGATAAACTTATTAATTGATAACATATTAATTTTGACTTTCAGGACGAGCAAGGAAGAACTTGCGATCCTTCATACCAGTTCCAACCGAACCGCCAAAGGCAGAAGAGGGAAAAAAGTCTGAATTAGAAGATGATAAGAAAGATTGTGATAAGTGCAAAGAGCAAAAATGTGAAGACTGTCATATTGAGAAGGAGGAACATGACAAATTGGAGGAAGACAAGAAACCTTTACCTGGGCGGAAGATACGCAGACCCCGTAAGAATAGGAAGGCTGTGAATAAACAAGAAGGGCAATGCTTTTTTCCGATGTCAATGTCGATATTGTATGGTGCTCTTGGTGATCCCGCGGCGGAGGCTACACCACCTCTATTTCCTTATAACGTCACATTTAAACAGGTAAACAAATTATCCATTGGGCTCTGACAGCTAATACCACCCTCACTAAAGGGCACTTTGAAAGGTTTAGCTGTTAAAGTATCCAATGAGTTATTGAAAATATCTTGTGTGAAATGGTTTTGCAACAAATTTTACAATGTTGGACAACTCCAACGAGAAACACTCTTGTACATATTTACTAAGAACTATTCCTGCATCATTGTAATTTACTTTTATCTTAGTCGATTTACGTGTAAGGAATTTAACAAGCATCAATCTTAATTACTTGTTGTTTATTGTATGTACGAGTCTTAAAGTACCATAGTATTTTAGTCCAGTCCACGTTTTTATGTGCCAATTGCTGTTTATTTCTAGTGATTCTTCTAGTCTTAAGAGTAATTTAAACAGTTAATCAAAAAGTCTAATAATCAACAATTGAGTAACTTAACGAAGATAATGGGACAAATATTGTATCATAAATTATATTCCAAATAGGGCAACAAAATAATTCGCACCTTTCATGGAAGAATGGCATAAGTGGTGTTACGTCATAAATTTTTATTGCTCCATTAGATTAATATTGAAGATAGAGTTACAAGAATTTAAGAGGATGTGAGTTATATTTTTCTGTATCTTCATATTCATATATTTTGTAACATAAGATATTATAAAATATAATGCAGTAGTCACAAATTGTGGATAATAACTATTTTTTCATAATATAAAATTAAATAACATTTAAGTATATGACGTAATCTATTTCATGACTAGGAAAATGGTTCTTAACTTTTATTAAATATTTCGTCTAATTTATAAAATGCGTTATTAAAAAGGTTAATTTTTTAGATGGGCAAGAAATGTTGATAATTTTTCTTGTTTTTTTTTATCTCATTTGGTATGCTATTATATTATATATCTAACGAAGTAATAAACGTTTTTGCCGTAACTCCACTTATGCCATCCTTCCATGAAGGGTGCGGTTGTATAATTCTAAACTATAATAAATAAATTGGATAACATAGATTTTGGCAAGTTTTAGAATTTCTATAAACACAAATGAGGCTTCATTTACACTTTTACAGGGTAACTACGTGCCCCGAGAGGAAGTAGCACTAGGGTCGGCTGAGATCCCTCAGTTCGATCTTATCTTATGCCTGTCGACTACCAAGTGGCTGCATCTGAACTGGGGCGACGCCGGTCTGAAGCGCGCCTTTCGCCGTATGTTCAACGACCTACGTCCGGGCGGGAAGCTTATCCTTGAAGCGCAGAACTGGGCCAGTTATAAGAAAAAGAAACGCTTAACTGTAAGTTCTTAACATTGTTTTGGATTAGAATTTATTTGAGTAGATCTATGGTATAGAACTGGTTTCTGTAACTCGAGGCAGCACTTATTTTGTGTATGGTGAGTGTAGCGCTCTGCTTGTGTCATGCGTGTACCTTTACAATCTTAGGTATTTCGCCCTTTAATTGACCACGCTAGAGCATTGTAGTAGCTGCTTCCTCCTCCTCCATCCACACTGTTGGCAGAGTTCCTAGCTTGCCTGCAAAACCGTAGGGGTCGTACAGAGGTTGTCCTGAGAGGCTGTTTTGCTCTTCTTACGGCGTCCATGACCGACAAATTTCTAGCCAATTCATCGATAAAAGATTGGTAGCATCCATTTATCTAGACCTAAAAAGGGGTACCCCTTTGTAGATCTAGAAGAGAGCCTAAATAATACTATTTGAGTAAGGTGAGCGCGTTCTGAATGTGGAAATTCGTTAATAGAATTCGAATTGTATGTATGGTATCAACTAACAGTAATTAGACTATAGAAAGAATTTTCTCAATATTCAATAAAATCCAATAGTAGCATTGTGGCTCTATCTCATCTTAAGCTGTATGGTACTTAATGGGAATTACTTTTACAAAATAAATATTATTGGATTTCTTATTATAGTTTATATAAAAAGAAAAGATAAAAAAGATGATATCGCTTTGAATTGCTTTTTTAGCGGCATTTGAAATGAAAGTGAAAAACAGATGGAACACTACATTGCTATTTATATATACAACCACGTTATCTCCTACATTAGACATATTTAAAACATTATTTCCTTGCCGTGTGAGTGCTTATATGTTATGCTATGTTATAATCATTGATCGGAATTGAGGCAGTTAATTTAGCTAAACTAAACAATAACGTGGACATTCCCTTCGAATTGTCGGAACTGATTAATTATATTTCAATATGAGTACATGAGTACAGAAATTTGAGTACATTGGCGGCAAATTATTATTTGCTTAATATTATTTGCCATAAATTATTGTTTCGAAAAATAATATTGTAGTTGAATTTCTATAGGTACTTACGTATTTAAATACTTTAGCCATTTAAAAAACAAACCTGGGACAGCCTATTTTTGGAATGCTTAGAAAATAAACAATAAAAAAAGAAATTTTACACTCATTGATGAAGAAATGTATGTATGTTATGTATGAGGTATGTCCATACTAAGAAAACGTTCATACTTTAGGTAGATTAGCTGTCTCAATTCCGGTCACTGGTTATAATTTAATAAGTATTGATTATTAGTACATAGCATAGAATAAAAGACGCAAAAGTTTAACAAGCGAGTTTATACTCATTGGTAAATTCTACTCGGACTGTAATTCTTAACAGTAGTTAAGTTGCTTTCTTTTTGGAGATTTAATAGTCAATTAATGTTTACATATAGAAGTACAAAGAGGGATGTATAATTTATTGTATTTCGTTTATTATTTATTTTCTTTTACAGCCAACTATCTACGAGAACTTCAACTCCATCGAGTTGTTCCCGAACAAGTTTCGGGAATATCTCCTGTCGCCTGAAGTTGGCTTCAGTAAGTGTTGCATATTGGGAGTGCCACAGCATGCGAGCAAAGGATTCCGGCGGCCGATCCAATTGTACATCAAGGGAGATTTTACACCCAGCAAGGCGCGCTGGTCGGATGCGTACGCGCCGTCGTCGCACCATCGGCCCGAGGCGGAGCCGCCCCGGCGGACAGTGTACGCGCCTGTGGCCCCCGCGTACCGGCCAAGCGACGATGCGCCATCTTGTGGCGCCGCCACGCCCTACTCGCCGAACTTGGACTGCTGCGCGGACGACTCGCCGTTCTACAACCCGCGCAGCGATTCGTACGCGCCGTCGTATCAGCCTCCGCGGCCGACGGTGTACGCGACGCTGCCGTCGCCGCTAGGCAGTGCGTCTCCCGCGGCTTCCCCCGCTGCGTCTCCCGCGCCGCATGCCTCGCCCGCGCCCGACCCGCTCTCGGCCCGAGGCTTCCCTGAGCCGCGGCTCCACGACGACTGAACGCCGCCAAGCGGCCTTTCCGCCTTTATTATCTATGTAAATACTGGTTTTGAACCTGTAGGATTATGTTTTAAGCTGAAAGTATTTTATATTATACTTGTAATGTATTAACCTGAAGTGTTGTTTTATTTCTTATATTTAGAAGTACCGTGACTAATAACTCAAAAGGACTGCTAATTTCCATATTACAGATCGTAGCCCGTCTTGTATCCCGCCAGGAAGTAGTTTATAAAATAGCCGTGGATATCAGTTAATTCTTCTTTATATGAAATGTAATTTAGTTTTTTCCTTGTGATATTATTCAAATATTGATCATGAGCTAAAATTATTTTTTAAACTTTGACAAATATGCGTAACAATAGATGGCACTGTGTGTTACAAACTAATTTATAAATTAACGCTAGCTAATGTGGGTAACAAAATAAAAGAATAGCCGTGGTCGGTACTATTTGACGAGTTGATTTGATTAATATTAGTAGCTTTGATAAATTGCAGCTTGTCAATGTAAAACAAATTAGTCACAAAAATAGCTATTTGGTTGGCACCCATAGCGACATCAGCCCTATTACCCCGTAGCCATGCTACGGGGGCTGGTGTATATTTTTTTTTTTTTTTTTTTTTTTTTTATTGCGACTCGACAAAATGACTGCACCGCGCCTGATGGAAAGTGCGAATACAGTCCAGAGATGAGAGTAACGGATGGAAAACACAAATATCTTCACTCCGTCACTATCATTTTGCCGGTCTGGCCAAATGCACTGGATGTACACCAACTGATCCCTGAACGCGATTCGCAAAAGCGTTTCACTGTGGAGGGTTTTCCGCCGTGTGTACTGTGGTCGCTATCCAGTCGGCACAGAGCCTACCACAATGCTAAGCAGATGGACACTTGTGACGCCCTCGGTCGCCTCTTACGACCCCCACGGGCATGTATGGGGAGGCGACAATGTATTCTTAAGCCGTCGCCCCACGGCTCATGTATATGTAGTAATAGGTACTAAATACTCGACTACGCTGTCTTGTATCGTGATTGGCAGACCTCTTGAGTTACTGGTCAATGGAATTACCAAGGCGTTAGGTACTGTAGTCTAGAGACGTAGCTCCGGTCGCGTAACGAGAGGTACTTTATAAATACAAACTGGGATTATCTTCATAACTAGATATTTATTGTGTTTTTCACATATTCACTTATGGAGACTACTTCTAGATCTGCAAAGATGTTCTTTTTTCTATCCTATTTTTTTAAACACATTCTAAATACAAATCTATATTCACTCGGCCAGTACTTCTACACATAGAGTAGAGGCTAGACTACAGTACCTATCTATAGGCCAAAAATACTGTCACCGCATGTTCAACGATATGTATATGTCCAATCAGAAATTATATACAAATGTTTTGAAAGTATATTATACATATATTCACACGCGCTTCAATACACGGCGTAACATGTTTTTTTTAATAATACATATGGGCGTGCACAAATGAATTAAATAAGTCAGTCAGTACCGTGCCTTATTCCAACGTAACCATTGGCATGGTCAAGTTTTTGAAATTGGTCTAGCCAGAAAAAAAGTCGCTATTTAGTCGCCTAACTTAACTTTTTCGGCATGGTAGCCGAACGGTTACCGTTTTGCGTATGCTGATGGCAGCACAGTTGTAGATACTTATAGGTACTTACAGTTATAGGTACTTTTTACAGGTATACAGTTAATGCAAGGGTCAGTGGAGAGGAAATACAGTGTTGTCGAGAGTTCACGGTTAGCCGTTTGGATTTGACACTCCAGGCAGTCTCCGATTGAGGCGATGCTAATCTTGTCAAATTTAACGCTTCCAAAACTCAGGCATGTCTATTCTCCATAAAACGGAGTCCCTTCGAGCTGATTCCGACTTTTCGTAATATACCGATAGCCGACTGCATCCAGCTACTTGGAATGGACCTGTCGTCCAATTTGAACTTCGGCAGATACATTGAATCCATGGCCAAAAATGCAGCAAGGATGCTTGGCATCCTTTCCAGGGTGTGGCGTTACTTTACACCGGGACAGTTGCTTCAGCTGTACCAAGCACAAGTCCGGCCGGGCATGGAGTACTGCTGCCACCTTTGGGATGGCTCTGCTACATATCAACTGGCCACTTTGGATTCAATTTACGATCGTGTCAAGAGGGTTACTGGTGACTCGGAATTAGTGGAGGCGGAACTGCAAACCCTTGAACACTGCCGTAAAGTTGCCTGCTTGTCGGTATTTTACTGGATATATCACGGAGAGTGTGCGATGGAATTACACGATTTAATTCTGCCTTCCCCTTTCCATTACCGGGGGACTGGGCGTAGGCTTGGGTTCCACCCCTATGTTGTGGATATTCCAAAGATTCGCACAAAGCGTTACGCTTCCACGTTTATATGGCGAACGGCTATGGAGTGGAATTTCCTGCCTGCAGACTTGTTCCCTGAACGTTATAACTTGGGTCTTTTCAAGGCGAGAGTGAATAGGCATTATAAATAATTCACACCTAAAGGTGTGCACGCTCCATCGTCGACCTCATCCTCACTTTCCATCAGGTGAGATGGTGGTCAAATGCTGCACTTATATTTTATAAAAAAATAATAATTAAGATTTACCAACGTTGAGTACATTCTTACAAAAATAGAAACTTATGCTAGGAACGACTTAAAACTAAATGCATCAAACAATTACAGGTAAATATATCTCTTCGCAATTAGTTACTAGACAATGCAAAAACAACTTGAATTAACATCAAACAAATAACACAAACTAAACTAAAGTATACTTAATAAAACATTTGGGTTACTACAAAAACATCACAAGTGTAAGAAAAATTTTTGAATTAAAAAAATCGTAATTTGATTGCATGTGCCCCTCACGTCGATTTCACTCAACACAATACCACGTTTCTGTAAACGTATCTAATTAAGGTTTAATTAAATATACAGTAGCTTTAAAGTAGGGTTCGAAATTATCATTCTTTTCAGTAGCAGAAGAGCCCCTTGTGAAACAGTTCGCCCAGCGAAGTACTGCCACCTTACCTATTTCGGTGGCTAAGCAGTAGGTACTAAGTTAAAAGCGTTGTATAGTAGTCATTATGTTGTGAAATAGTAGAAAATCGTATGTATATTTTGCCTCGGTCTTTGGCATTGGCCCCACGATAGAAACCTTGTGGCACCCCACTGAATTCCTTATAGATTTGTAACCATTTGTCACTAATTCTTCATTCTCTCTTCTCTAATGCTCTAATCTGAGTTGCAAATACGCCTGCAAAATATGTGAATTTCATTTTTACGATACCAAATGACGGGACGCACCAATCGTGCACCTGGCGGTAAACGACACGCCTGTCCATAACAGTACAGTTCCAGAGACACTGTCACTGCACCCATCACCTGAGACATAAGTTAACAAGTCCCATTTACCTATAATTTCATCTAATTGGAAACCTGCCTTTAATTACATCTTATATACTTTAAAAAAGGAGTAAAGGCCCTTAAATATTTGGAATAATGATTACCTTCGAAATAATTCGTTAAAGAATAAAATTCATATTAGACACTTTATAGTAGGGTTGGAAGTAATAAAAATTATGAAAATTATCGCAATAATGATCTTGATTGATACATCTTGATATTTAAAAAATAATTGGAATAACAAAATACTACCGCTATTAATGTAATCGTGACATGTGTTTGTATCAAAGACATATACAAAAATATCAAATGTCAATCTCAAAAACTCACAAAAAATCTTTCCAAAGATTTTTCTTTGTGTTTATTTAGTTTTCTCACTGTTAGTAATTTTTACTCAAAAATTAAAGAGACAATACTAGGAATTTGAATGGATATGAATTATTAGATGATTATCAGATAATTTTCATAATAATTATCAAAGAAAATAAATATCTTGCTATTTTATTTATAATAAATACCATGTGACGGTACGAACAAGTCGTGCGCCTGCTGGTACGCAACACGCCTGTCCATAACAGTTGCAATGCTACTCAGAGCTTTAAACCGCTAAGATCTGAGGGGCATTGTCAATGCGCCCGTCAGCCTGAGACATAAGTTGACAAGTCCCATGTGCCTGTAATTTTACTAGCACCCTTACTTATCCTTCAAAACCAGGACGCAGTAATATTAATATTACTGCTTGGCGGTACAAAAACGTAAGGTGGCAGTACCTACTTCCCTGGACGAACTCTTTGATAAGGAGCTCTACTGCTACTTCAAAAAAAAGCAATAAAAAAAATATTTATACAAACTACGGAATAAGTTATACTGTATCAGTGACTTGCCATATTTATTAAAGCGGAATCGGTTTCACCCGATCAGAAAGCAAAAAAACGTTGCGTGTTTTGCTTCCACTCGAAGGCACGACGCGCACAACGACATTTTCGCTCTTATTACATATTAGTAAAAAGTTTAATGTGTGTATTGCAGGTGCAATTTGAATTAAAATAATTTCAGTACAGTGTACTAAAAAAACCGACGTCAAAAGTCATTCATCTCCTAGTTTGCAACCTTTAGAGGTGTAATAATTTCTTTAAATTTAAATGGGACCACTACTGAGGTACCCTCTTTCCAAAAAAAAAGGAATCTTTTTTTGGTCTCTTCAACAAAAAAAAGAATCATCAAACTCGGCAACATACATACAAAAAAAATACAGTCGAATTGAGAACCTTCTCCTTTTTTGAAATCGGTAAAAGTCTCGCATTTTTTAAAACACCCTAAATTGAATGCTGTGTAAATGTCGTAAGGTACATATTTCAACAAAAATTTGCCTCATTATATTTGTGTGCTGTACGTGATACATTCCATTTTAATTTAAATTTACTCCAAATTTGCTAATAAGGTACCGGAGGTTGCGTTCCTGTCTGCAAAATATTACGCTCACATGATCCCGGAGAGGTTCTGACGCTGTAAGCTAATTGCACACGGCATAAGAAGCTCTAGGTGAATTCTTGGTTTATGTTTACTAAATTGGTAAATACAATATACTATAGGATGTAATCACAGACCACATGATGTAATTAACTAGGATATAATTTGGACCTTGCTTTGACCATTTTTATTCAGTTACCTTATGGGTCTCCAAATTATTTCTGCCGCTAAGCAGTAATGTCAGCATTACTGTGTTCCGGTTTTGAAGGGTAAGGGTGCTGCTGAACTGATTTGCCATCTTACGTCTCAGGGTGACGGGCGCAGTGGCTGTGCGCTTCAGATCTTTGCGATTTTAAGCTCTGAGTGCCACTGCAACTGTAATGGTCAACTGCAAAGGCAATTTTAGCAGGATTTCCGCGTGAAGGGTTAAATTTAAAACTGCCATTAGCGACTTTGTCAAGCTTAAAGTTAATCGCAGACTCAACTTGTGGTTTGTCCGGAAACCACACCGCTTTTGTCTCCAACTTTTCGTAATATAATTTATATAATTTTAAATATTGGATAACTGTTACAAGTACTTAGGCTGAAATCTGTGCTATCCCTATTATTTTGAGTAAGTTAACCACTCCTATTAAGGTTAACATATTATCTTTATTACATGCGTAATTTAGGAAACGGAAACTCAATTTTCGAAGTCTGAAAAAAATTTGTTTAAACATCATGTTATTAACCTTTTTTTGTTAATCCGGGGGAATCTGCTTACAGATACCCCGGCCCCGCGGGGGCAGAGCCGGGGTTATGTGGGACTGGGCTGAACCCAGAAGGGGAGCAGCCCGACCGCACTAAACCCCCGGAGTGTTCCTCCTCACCGCTGTAGGTGGGGGTACGGGTACGCTGTTGCACTCGTCCGTGTCCCCACCAGCGGCTGGCCGCGCCCTGCGCAGCCCCTCCCCGAGAAGGGAGACACATCGGTCCCCCGACTCCGAATGTGAGGCTCGCCAAACACCAGACGAGCCCATCCATCCTGGGCCCCTTAATGCTGGGCAGCGAACTCCCCCGAGTTCGCTACCCAGGGGCCATGGGGGGCCAGGACAGCATCCACTCAACTGTGAAGTTCAGTGGCTGCTCCCCCAGCCCCCGCGGCGGATCTGATGACAGGCTCCGCCGCAACACCCCCGACTGCCCCGCGCGGAATGCTCTCCTCCTCGGGCCAGCCTACCACCATCGGCCGGCCCCGTGGGTTCCTCTTAGCTTCACCGTGGGATGAAATCGACCACGGCTACTAGAGCCCCCCCGCCACGACAAGGTGGGAACCCCTCTCTTGGGTTATAACATGTTATTAACCTTGTCGTAAGGGTAAACAACACAATTTATTCCAATAGTAATTTTACTCCAACAGAAAGTATGTAGGTTAAGAGTATTAGTATATTATTTTCTTTATTTAATGTCATGTATATTCCCAACTAGCACGCAAGCTCTAACAACAAGCCTTACAATAGGCAGTTAGAAGTTCTTAATAACGGCTGCATTAAGAAGTTCCACAGCAGACGTATAAGTGGCTATAGCGCCGCTGTGCCCTTGAAATTGTACCTAAAAATGGGCACCAATTTATACGCTATGGGTCCTACAATGGTCGTAAATGTGTGTTAGTACGAAGATACAAAGGTGCTATGCGCGGTAAATGTGCGTCTAATTAATAAAAATGTGGTATGCAAGCGGTTAATGTGCGCCTAAATAATGCAAATGTGCTATGAGAGCGGTAATGTGCGATTAAGTATCTAAAATAAGTTCTTGTAATGCGACTATGGCGCTCGCATTTTATTTAGACGCGACTGTATCTCTTAATTAGAGTTTACGGCGCTGTTGACATACAGCAGCGATATTTTGGGGAAATAAACAAGCCACATTTTATTGCTCATAAAGACCGTGACCTTGCTAATTGGAAAGTGATGGAGGATACGAATGCAAATAAAAAATGACAGTTTATTGTAAACCTACATGTATTTTACCTAAAACTTTTACGTTTCTACATGTGCAGTTTTTTGTGTAATAAGTACATTTAATTAGAGTGTATGAAGTTTGAATTTAGTTTAAATAAGATATTTTAGCTTTGTTGGAAGTTTCTTTAGGGTCATGGGTGAGAAAGGGTGAAGTGAATTCGGTTTATATATATATTTAAGATATTAAAAAATATATAAATAACCTAAAAAATTGGTTTTATTAAAAACTGTAGTGGCGTCTCTGTTACAACAGCCTTCAAAGTTTACTAACACCGTTCTACCGACTTAAGCCGTTAGTATTCACCGTTCTCGTAGACCTTTCGGTTTTACAATTGTGGTATTGACGCGCTATTGTAAGTTTTTAGAAGTAAAGTTGCTGTAGAATTTTCAAATATAACGGCCTAAGCGCTACTTTAGCTTTACTTTAGCTACTTTCTCTGCAGTAGATACAGCGTTCCAAAGGCTGTGGTAAAATCTGTTTAACAGCTCCAGGCGTAAGAAACATACTATATACTACCTAAAGCGTTTTAAAGGAAGCGAATAACTCTATTCAAACACTTCTAACTTCAAAAGCCCTCTACAAGACCTCAAGGTGCTATAAAAGCTTTAGAAATATATGATATACCACCTAAAGCATTTTAAAGGAAGCTAATAACTCCATTCAAACACTTCTAACTTCAAAAGCCCTCTACAAGACCTCACAGTGTTGTAATAGTACATTATGATACAAGTGTGCTAAGTTGGTCATTACACACGAGGCGTCGAGAGTGTAATGATCAAAGCACACGTGTTTCATACGACGTTTTTCGACACATTTGCGAGGAAAATGAAACAAACTTGAGTAAAATGGAAATGAAAAATAGCTTTATTTGGCATTAATTATACAGATACACTGAATACTATATTAAGCTCACGTTAATGTAAATAATATTATTCTATTCTATACTATATCTATCAATAGCAATTAATTAAGAGTCTCCAAAGCCTATCAAAGTCATTGTATCTTGATTTTATCAAAAATGTAGTTATTTAAATTTAATTATTAAAACAATTGTTAAATGTACAATTTTCAAAATGGTAACGTGCAGTTTTGTTAGGCATTTGAACCATCTGTGTGATATTATTTGTTACTATTTCATTATTGTCTTCTTGCGTAAAAGTCGGTGATACGGGTTCATTGTGTACAAATATGGATGAAAGTGGTGGTGGTTCATTTAAAGACTCAGAAATAGACAACCTAGGTAACAAATAACTTGTATCACGGGAGGTGGATGGCTGCGATTCAGGACACATCTTCTTAACCTGGGGCTCCAGATTTATAGCGTGGGTTATTTGAGTACATATGTTGGACTTATTTCGAACTGAATCTTCAACATAAGACTCAGCAACTGTGCTAGATCGCCAGCCACCATGACGCTTTAAAGTAAGCAAATCAGCTCCCGAGTCAGCTAGCAATGTAGCTGATGTTCTTCGGAAACTATGCCCAGTGTATAAATCCGGGTCGGGTAGATTTAAAAACTTGGCAATTTCTTTAGGCATTGCACCAAATTTATTAATGCCTATTGGCTGAGCCACGCATCTACCCTTCTGGTAGTTTTGAAAAAACCGATCGGATTTTGCCTTATCTGTCCTAAGCGCTTCGTACTTTTTTACTATGTCGTAAAATGGACCGTGAATGGCAAACGATCTCGGTACCTTATTTTTAGTGTTGTTAATTTTAATCAAAAGCATTTGGCCATGAGTTTCTACGTCTTTTGCCGTTACTTCGCTTAGTTCTTGGCGTCTACACGCGCCAGTGACACCAAATATCATTGCAACCTGTAAAGAAATTAAAAATATAGGTATTTTCGCAAATATAATACAAGAAAAATGAAAACATAAAAAAATTAAGGTTTAATACGATCAACTGACCTTTGTTGCTAAATACTGATAATCGGGGGCTTCTTTTAAAAACTTTTCGACGTCAGTTGGCGAAAGTACCTTCGATTTTCTTGCAACATACCCATCAGAGCGTCTCTTTAAAAATGCCGTCAGATTTGAATAGTTTTTTATGTCTATGTTATTCTTGTTCTTTACTGTGGTCTTTAACATAGAATAAATGCACCAGAGCGAGCTGGGCTTAAACCTATTCGCCAGTTCATTAAAATAGGCAAGAAAAACATTTTCTGAAAACGAAGACGCTTTTTTGTTGGTTTTCCATTGTATAAAAGTTTCATATGCAGCCATGTATTTTTCTCTGGATTTCGAAGGTAATAAACTGTCACTTGCGTTTTGTGCCTCTGTGAGGATTTCGGGCGGTGTTAAATCCATCAAAATGTTTTCTTCCGTGCTTGAGCAGGACATTTTAAACACCTAGGTAATTATCTAACACACAGCGTATATAAATGTTTCGAACGTATCAATGGAAATTGGCGCGCAGAGTTATTTTTTCTGCAAAAATGAAATTCTGGCAATAATGAGACTTAGGTGAAATTCCTAAACAGCCAATGCGAAATAATATAAATATGTCCTTATTTCACTGAAATTCGTGTAAAATATTATCCAAAATAAGTAATTTTATTCAATTAAAGTTTTATAGGTGTATATTGTGTATGTTTTTCTATATTTATCACATCAAATAAGAAATATAAATTTATTAATAAAAATATTATTTGTAAGGTAAGACTACACAACCGTATTAAACAGAAATAAAAAAAAAACTGTGACCCTGTTTGTTTGGGATTACTGTCATTGTAATTTGAATCTTATAATATGTAGGTTAGAGCTGTTTTTTTAATAGACCAAGTTAATTTCAAAGACATAACCCGGATAATTTAAGAATGCATAGTTTTAATACATAGGCCTTGTTGTGAGATACATCTTAATCCGGTTAAGCCTATACTTATTACACACACGTTTTGTAATATAATTACAAACGCGTGTTCAATAGCTAGGTTTATGAGCCTAAAAGCGATACAATAAGAAGCCCGTTACGAGCAAATGTGTTGAAAAAGGTATTTATACCTCTGACTTTACATTATATTAACATTACATTACATCAAATGCCCATACATAAGCTCTATGAAGTCTTTTTTATCTCTCTTAGGATTACATTTACCGTTGTACGGTTATTGTACGACTTCCGCCTGTTTAATTACTTTTGAATACGCTACTGAAGAAGTTAAATACTTACAGTACACCCTTAAACAGCTAATATACAACTTTTAGGTTATACAGAAATAATATAAGCAGTTTGTGTGCTTGTTGGGTTATATAATTTCTTTTTATTAGTTTATACAATATCATTAACTTATAGAGGGTACTTAGAATTTGTAACTTCTTTAGTCTCAAAATAAATTGTATCTCAATTATTATAATACGTGTGGTTACACTGTCAATTAACATATTTGTGGCTTTTAAGCAAAATGAAAGCAAACAAGGAATTAAGTCACTTCATAACACTTCTTATGCAGTCAAACCACACTCCTCAAACTTTTGTGCAAACCGAACCAAAGCTGATTAAGCTTTGGTTCCGTTTGCACAAAAGTTTCAGTGTGCCTCGAATGTTGTATGTAAAGCTATTGTTCCGTTACTTTGTTAACTACCTTACCTTGTTATGAGGTTACAAATACTTTTCTGCTTTCTACAAGTATTAAAAGCGTTAAAAAGGATCTGTCAGATCGAAGGAATTTTTCTTAGTTTATGATCTTTGTTATAATAATTATAACAGACTAGTTTATGTATTTATTTATTTACAATAAATTACATACTGCTAACGGATCAATATCCAAACGCAATAGTAATATTACGGCAAAGTGGATAGTATTTAAGTACATATAAATTAATATCATTACAAAATACAATTGATACAATAAATCGAACAAAATTGAAAAATTACATGAAATATTATAATATATTGTAAGTACATAGGCAATGAAACAATTTTTCCGGATTTAAATCGCGTATATTTGTTTTTTCAAACAAACCGACGTTTCGGGCCCTTTACAGGCCCCATGGTCACGGTTGACTGAGGTGGTACAGTCTTCAACCAGTTATGTCTAATATTGATGCAAACCACCTTATTTTTTCACTATAGTTATAATAGTTATTAATTAAATGCCTTATTTTTAATTTTCCAAAGACAACATTCCAATTTACGTTACATTAAGTTTTACAAATTATTTTATTGAGCATGTCATGGATAAACCTACACATTCAATGAAGTTTGACAAACTCCAGGTCCTTACAAAAGAAGTCCGTTATCTACCCAGGATGCTGCGAGAGGCCATTGAAATTAAAAAACATCCTAATTTCAACAGGGAAGATGGTTTCCTCGTACCACCAGTTTGGGATCCAGTATTTCCTCTAATGAAAAATCCCAAACAGACATAAGGCTGCAGTACTAATTAATATGTTTTAGTTTATTCTAATTTATATAAATAATTAATAATAAATTGAACTTAATAAAAATTCATTTAATAAAATAATTTGTAAAACTTAATGTAGCGTAAATTGGAATTTTTTCTTTGTAAAATTAAAAATAAAGTGTTTAATTAATATTAGACATAACTGGTTGAAGACTGTGCCACCTCAGTCAACCGTGACCATGGGACCTGTAAAGGGCCCGAAACGTCGGTTTGTTTGAAAAAACAAATATACGCGATTTAAATCTGGAAAAATAGTTTCATTTCCTATGTGTAACAATCGCCAAAACCTAAGAACTTGATACATTGTAAGTACATTATTATAATACTATTACTTCTATATTATTATTCCTATAAATATTGGATTATTTTTCAAGTCACATAATGGGTACTGTTGTCTCTAGTCAAAGTTTCAAGGTAGCGTCTCGCGGAAACTACGAATTTAAGTTCCGAGCATGTAAATATGTCCAACGAGGAGTCCAAAAGAAACATTTGGTTAAGACACTTAAGCGCTCTTATTATGGCCAACTTACCTTAGATCGTGTAGCACGTGTTGCAAACAATCTTTTTGTGTGAATTCGCACCAAATTTGACCTAAGCACCAAAAAACCTATCATCGATAATATATCTGGGTTGTACGTGATTCCACGCGCCAAACGAAATATATGGGTCACCAGAGCTAAATTGCGTCTCATTTCCATTGTTCTATAATTGACCATACCCAAGATGAAGGTAGTGGGATAGAGCACAGAGCTAGTGGAGTAATTTCACAAAAAATAATTAAATATCATAGTAGTAAAACGTCATGATATTCAATAAATTTAATATTACAATTATAACTTCCCGCTGTCGAGTGTTATTATTTAATGATTGTACATTTTGCAAGCATACTGTCAAAGAATTTTTGCTCGTAGCGCTACCACAGTCGTCACACGAGTTTGGTGGTCGAGGTTCGGTCGAGTTCTCCGATCGCGCCCAAGTAACGGGGCCTGGCGGGAAACCACTGCTCAAAACCTTACGTTTTGAGGCCAGGTACCGACGTAGGACAACGTTGAAAAATATTTCTCGGGAATGCCTATTATGAAAGAGACATACCGTTTGCAATACGACTCTTGTTTTTCAATCGTATACTCTTGGGATGGTGCCTTTTTGTTCAAAAATGCAAGCATTTGACTGTCTGTTGTTTTGGGCTTAAAAGGCTAAGCGCTGATATATTTTTTACGTTCCACGGTCTGTATCGAATCATCTTCGCTTCCAGCACCGTTCATAATTGGTGTAGATTTTCGATCGTGTCTCCGCGACCTTACCTGTTTCCAAGATAGTTCGAGTTGGTGATCGGTAGTAGTGGTATCGTCTTGCGATGGCTTATTTATTAAGTTCTATGTTCCTGTAATTTCACCAGCAGCCTTACCTTTCTAAATTTTTAAATTTAAAAATTTAAATAAATTTAAATTAAAAGTTAATGTGAGCATTACTGTTCGGCGGCAGAATTAATTAAAGTGGCAGTACTTCCATAAACGAACTAAACTATGCTACATTATTACACTACATTATATTTTACTTAGTTAAAGTTTCAATAATTGTAACTTTAAAGGTTGCAAATTTTGTAATATGTCACTTCTAGGATTATTGCGAATAGAAGTAAATGGGTAGAATCTTAAGTAAGTATAAAGTAACCATTGACTTACCCTAAAGTAATCTAAAGAACCTAAAGTAACCTAAAACTGATTCTAGCAGCAATAGAGCTCTTAATAGTTCGTCCAGGGAACTACCACCACCTTATCTATTTCTGCCGCCAAGCAATGTTACCATTACTGCGTTCCGGTTTTGAAGGGTAAAGGTGTAGGTGAAGTTACAGGCACATGGGACTTGTCAACTTATGTCTCAGGGTGACGAACGCAGTGGCAGTGCCCCTAGATCTTTGCGATTTAAAGCTCCGATTGTCACTACAACTGTCATGGACAGGCGTGTAGCATGCCATCAGGCGCACGACTCGTTCGTCCCGTCACTTGATATTATATAAACAAAACCTAAAGTACGTAAGTACACAAACAGTAAGCATACAGATAGTACTCTTTTAATTTGCAACCTCTTCAACTGGTTTTAAAGTATATTATACTGTGGTATTATTGAGAACTATTTAAATCATTTATGTACCTACTAATATTTTTCTGTACTGTACTGGTACTGTACTGGCACACTTGCCATTTAGTGATTTAGTTCTATAAAAGTATGTATAGTAAAATTAATCCCGAATGTATCGTCCAAAGTGAGGTCATTTATAATGAAAAAAAAAAAACAATAACTTATAGTAACAGGTTAAGCCATATTTTACATTGTCGACAGGATGAAAAGCGGACAAAAAAGAAAGGAAAGTGTAGGTATTGAAAGAAAATAATTGAAGCATTGGGAACAGTACGGGCGTTATTGCATCAAAATATGTAAAACACTATCTAGTATCTTATGACAAAAACTCATTTCGATCTCCTGTCTAGATGTTTTAGAATTTCCTTTCCCTTTCCCTTCTAGAATTATCATTCATTTAAAACGCGGCGCTCCGCCCTTGTGGCATCAATTATAAATGTGCTTTTCAATTTCGGACACGTTACCACTTGCAGTTTGTAAAAACTTATTTTAATGTAAAAAAAATGTCTAAAACGAGCTAATTTATTCTCAACATGGAAGCATCTAAGAGGCCAGTGAGACGTGCTGAAGATGGTACTGTCGATTCATTTTAATCCAGCGAATTCAATGAATGATTAAAAATCCGTTTAATTTTTTTTCAATGTAACCTTGAAATAAGATTGATTCACAATTTATTTTCATAAAAACCAATATTAAAACGAACTCCCCATTAATTTACCGGTTAGGTGCAACAAGGGCGGATAACACAAGGAAACAAAAAAAATTAATATGTTTCGAATTGTTTTAAAGTAATACACCTAACACCTAACACCTAACACCTGAATCAATTAGCTAAATCATAGGACAAATAAATAAAAAAGTATATAAGAGTCATATTATAAATATTAAAACGATGAAATTGTTGATGAAAAATTTTCTCGAATCTCACTTTTACATGATACGCCCTTGTTACACCCAATGCTTCAATTTCATCGTTAATTGGAAAGAAAAGGCCGCTAATTAATTCGTTAATCCCTGTTTGGAAACAAGAAAATTTCACGATATTTATGAAACTTTACATTATCGAAAATTGAAGCCACAAGGGCTTATGTACTGCCTTTTAAATTTAAAATTACTTATTTTATTTGCAAGTTCTTATGTTCGTAATTTATGATTGTTATATATATAGATCTTTAGGTAGAGCATGTTATGTTGCCTATTTACATTGCGTCTGCAGTCTTTATATTTTTTTTGATAAAAATTGTACTTCGTATTGTTAGATAATATTTCGTTAAAATTTTTTGTATTTCTGAGTATCCCCAAAAAGAGCCTGACAAAATGAAACCAAGGAAGATATTATGAGCCTTCCGGCTATAGAGCCGGATACCTTTTTAACGGACAAACGAGTTCTCAGAAATATGCGCTAGTTTTCAGAGATATCGTGTAAAAAACTATGTTCAAGTGCAAAATATCAAGAACATTCGTGCACACACAGTATATGTATATATTTTTACTTATACGGAAAATGAATCGATGAAATTGAATTTACGGTGCATTTTTCCTAGTCACTGCACTGCACTGTAATGCACTATCAACTGTCACGGGACACTGGATGGTTGACTTTCAATATTACATAGTAACGACAGTGCTGTTGAAAATAAACGCATTGTTAGGAACTGATGACTTCTGATGAATCTGAGAAATAGACTTTTTTCAAAATTTTAGTATTAAGGAATAACAACAGCCAACTAAAATACAACTTACAACGAACAATATTTGTTTTAAATAATTTAGGCCAAAATAGTTCATTCATTTATTCATTTATATCATTCATTCAGTTATCCACAATGACATAAATTTTTGAAGCCTTATAAACGAAAAGAACAAAGCACAATTAGTGGTGAGCTTAGAGAATTTCAAATTTTAATTAAAGTCGACCGTAACTTATTTGTCGTGATGTTACATATTATATTAATAACATGTACTTAATATATAACTAATGATATAGTATATAATATATAATCGATAACATTCATTTATATAATTATATAAAAAAACTATTAATACTTTACATGCACTTATGCATGCAATTATTTATTAAAACATTTAGAAAACACGTGCAGATTATGTAACGTATAAAGATATTCAAAAACTTTACAAACTGTGTAGATGTTACGCAACTGTTTGATCTTCAGATTTTGAATTGGTTCTGGTCTGGGTGTTCTGGGTAGTGCTTCGGAGTGAATTCCGTTGCTCTAGTGGTCATAGTACAGGGAATTCCCTGGTTTGGACCCAGACAATTAGTATGGTTGTGGTATGTCTGGCACATTATTATTATTGTTGCTACAAATTAACAAACGCTTGAATGTCTTCAAAAATATTGTACAGTACTTTTATGTAGGTACCTAGTACCTGACTACCTCAGACGGGATAAAGATGAACATCATTAATTTTCAGGGTTAAAAAAGTAAATAACATGGCTGTCATAGCCATGACGACGAAAGCGGAAATGATTTATTTGTAAAGATGATTAAGGCAACCTGAAGACACACTTTACTATACAGGGTGTAATCGTTAAGTGTGCCTAGGCGATTATTGAGCTGAGCACACTTGACGATTATACCCTGTATATATTTGAACTGACTGACTCTACTTTACCTATATATTTGAAATCATTATTAGTAAAGTGTCATCCTAATTTGTTTCAATTCGTCACACGAGCACGCCGTTCCGACGAACTGGAAACTAGATGGAGATAGTGTTGTTCTTATGGCTTTGCAGGAAAGTCTATTATAAACTTCAAGCCGAAATTAGGACTGCAATAATGGTATAAATTGTGTAAGTCTACATTATTTACTTACCTCGATGATGTATGTACCTTTCTACAATTTTGGATATTTATAAAAATTAATGTTTTATTGTTTTTCTAAACAAGGTGTTAATTTCACTGACTTCACAAAAAGGAGGAGGTTCTCAATTCAACTGTATTATTTTGTATGTATGTTACGCGATAACTCATTTAGCATCATACAGCATTTGTGAACCGATTTTTGAAGATTCTTTTTTGTTGGAAAGACGGTACCTCAGTATTGGTCCTATTTAAATTTGAAGAAAATACTCCATCTCTACGGGTGGCAAACTAGGGGATGAATCCGGTTTTGTCATGTCTACATACTAACACATTTGTAAATATCGAGTTCTTAGGTTTTTGCGATTGTTACACATAGGAAATGAAACTATTTTTCCGGATTTAAATCGCGTATATTTGTTTTTTCAAACAAACCGACCGAATAAACCGAAGGGTTTACATTTACAAACCCTTTTTCACTAGTGCACACAAAAAAAATTTGGAATCGAACTACTTAGTATAACAAACATATAATATATAGGAATCTAAACTTATATATTTTCATTTAAAAATTTAATATAGCGGATACGTAGCCCCGGGGTTAAAAACATTTATCGTCGTTACAGGACCGTGGTCAAAAAAGGGATATGTACATATAAAGGATAAAATATCTGCAGATATTTTATTGCAAAGTATTACAAAGGATGGCTTTTACGGACGGAATTTAAATTCAGTTCCAATTTTATACAATTAAAAAGATTTGTAATGAAATTTTACTGCGTTAAAAATATTGTAACATCTATGCTACTATAGGTACTACAGCTATCACTGTACTATAGTACTATATTACTATAGTATACGACCCTATTCAATTTAATTACGAACCACAGAACCACTAGAGATTCATCCAATTTTACGGTCAACATCTAAATCATCTACTAAGCGCTTAAAGTGCTTACTTCTGATTGAAATCGAAATTGGTTTGAATACAATTTTAGCGTGCATTTTAAATTTACTTTAGTACGGTTGATTTTCTCATAAAGCCAATATCAACATTTGTACCATATTTGTTCAATTTTCATCCGACCTTACGTGTGATCCTGATCATCAGTTTTTGGGTATACTGAACAGGGTTTGCACCCGAAACTCGCCTGCTTTTTTGACATATCTCTATCGCGCTAGAATTGTCACTTGATACTCTTGAACACCTTGAACGCTGCATGAAGTATGTGCTTAAATAGGTAGGAAAGTAATTCAAATAACAAATAGTCAAAGAGAATGGGTCTAGTAGTTATGGTTTGCCACTTAATTTCCCCTACAAAATTAACATTCTATACCTGTGTCATGCTGGCCATTTTTTTATCTTAATAGAATGCGCAAATACTGATACGTAATAACGAAAGATGAACTATTTAGATAGTAATTTATTTTTTGTTCTTGGAAACAATGCAAAATAGAAAATGAAAACTTATATTTTCTTTTGCAATTTAAAAGAAACAAGAATCTTAGTGACGGTAGAAATCTTCTCAGTCGGAACGAATTTCCTGTAGAAATTGTTCTTTCATATTTTTTAATGAAAAGTGTACAAAAAATATGGAGATCTACAAACATTTTGTTTTCTTTTATTTCAAATGTCAGAATGCCTTTTCAAAACCCAAAGCAACAGGAAAATATTGTAATTGGTAATTTGAATTGATCTTAATGCAAACCATACCATGCAACCATATATAATCTCTAGGTGACAGCTTGAAAGCCATCAATCATATCATCTACATTAGTTTGAGAAGCCTTATGGCTTGTCCTGAATAAATACACACATCAAAAAAAGTTTGCGATCAATAGCATAAGCTCCTATAATTCTTTAAATTTAACTTTATCAAGAAAAAATCTATGTTGTATGCTTTCTTTAAATAGGAATACCCTGTTTGAAATTAAAATATAAAACTATTTTTTATTATTTATTTTAAAAAATTGAGCCATTAATCATAATGTAATAGTGATAGAAATTTCATAGAAAGAAAAAGACTGTGTAATTAAACTTAAACAACAATTTATTATTAAAAGGTGTGAATTCAATATAAAATAACTCCTCCCCTGCCTCGAATACATGCGAAGATCCTCCTGGGCATGCTGAGGATCAAGTTATCCAGCATTTCCTGGGGTAACCTATCCCATTCTTCAATAGCGGCTTCCCTGAGCTCTGGAACTGTCTGGGGAAGTGGCTCACGGTTCCATACTGCTCGTTTAAGAGCATCCCACGCGTGCTCTATTGGGTTTAAGTCGGGCGAGCCGGCAGGCCAGTCTAATCGTGTGATATCGTATTCTTGAAGAGCAGCATTGACTCGTTGAGCTCGATGTGCGGGCGCATTATCATCGACCAGTACAAATTGGTGCCCATGGTTTACTCGGAATGGTCTGACGATATCATCAATAGCAACTGCTTTGTACATGTCTGCTGTCATGAAGCCCCGATACGGGATCAAAGGCGTTCTAGCTCCAATCATAATGCCACCCCAAAAGGACACCGATTTTCCGCCTTGCTGAACTGTTCCAGTGGCAGTTCTTTATCTTTCACGGTCGCCTGGTCTTCTCCAGACACGGACACGTCGGTTATCTGGATGAGTGCTGATTCGGGATTCGTCAACGAAGAGACATTTTTGCCAAATGTTTTCGTCCTCACCTTCTTCATTTTGCCGAAGTCTAGCCCACTGCAATCTTCGTTGTTGACGTTGCCGGGAATTGAGCGGAGCTCGCCAAGACCTCCGTGCTCGTAATCCAGCCTGGTGCAAGCAATTGCGAACGGTCTGCGTGCTAACTTCAAGCCCAGAGGCGGCCCTGACTTCTGCTTTTATTTTAGTGGCGTTGATTGTTGGATCACGGGCTGCCAGCAATCTAATATAGCGCTTTTGGGCAGCTGTCAAAACAGTTGGGCGACCGCTGCGGGGTCGGTCAGCTAAATTCCCCATTCCGTGATACCTCTGCAACGTAGCCACGACACAGGATTGGGATATAGCAAGTCTGCGTGCTATTACTCTCGTGGTGTATCCTTCTTCCCTCAAAGTTACTATTCTAGCTCGTAAAACCTCTGATAATCCTCTTGGCATTTTTTCAATCACAACTTTCCGCGAAAAATATCTTGAATCGCTTATAATTGACTAAATCAGATTTCTGAATGAGCGTAAGCTAGGACTGAAAGCCTTTTTATATGAAAAAACAATTGAACGGGGTCATTGTTTTATGTTCTAATTTATTTTTAAATAAAGAATCTAAAAAGAAGAAAAAATCATAATATAATCTACAGTAACAAAAAAGATTTCAGTTTTTCGAAGTGATCGCAAACTTTTTTTGATGTGTGTAGTTTGTGTAATTTATTTCACCCGTATTTCTATTAACAATTTTTGTACCTGGTGGGAAATTTTTAGTAATTAGGGGCGGGTTTGATAATGGCTATACTAAAATATCCTTTAACGTGTAACCAAATGTACGTTATAACAAAATCAAATCAATTAGAAGTAGAGTTCACGTAAAAATTCTAATTCAAGCAATAGGTTCTATAATAATAAAATAATAATAATAATGATAGTAACGCACACACTCAACATATCTATCACAACGATATCTATGTACTCGCACACTACCAATATTAGCATAGTAACACTTTAGTAGCATTAGCGCTCCTTGTGAAAGAGTTCATCCAGGGAAGTACTGCCACCTTACCTATTTTTACATTCTGTTTTCCGGTTTTGAAGGGTAAGGTAATGTATTTTGTGGCATGTTCACAACAGAGTGTCGTTCTACCAAGTGTTACGAGAGCGAAGGTCGACTCATTTCAATAGGGCAGGGACGGACTCAATTATCATAAAATCGCAAACATTTAAGATTATCTGCGTGAACACCTGCGAAATGCTCTATTGGTTAAATCCTCGCATAAGGATATTTGTTCTTTTTAATTTTAAGACACCTAATACTTAATTTTATTTAGATGCTTTCAATTTCCTGTAATTAAAATTGAATGTGACGCACATTCAATTCATTCATAATTACAGGAGCACGAAACGCGGTTAATAAGAACATTTTGTATTCTTATGTCATTATGTAAACATGAATGTTATCACGTTGAAATTGATAAATTGAAAATTGTTATTCAATTTCTGCGTTGTTTTTTATAATATATAATAGATACACGCTTGGCCACAATCTCACCTGATGTTAAGCGAACGATGGGACGCATTTGCCTAAAAAATGCATATTTACTCTAGACTTGAATAGCCCCAAATTTTCGGGAAATACGGATACCGGTAGAGTACTCCATTCCTTTGCCGTACGCATCAGAAAGGAGGAAGTAAAGCGCTTAGTGCGAATAGGTGGAATATCAACGACATAAGAATGGAAAATATAATAAAATAATGTATGTCTCTTGTTGAAATTAAAATTTTGTTTGTTATTGGTTGGCTTTTAAAAAAAACAACACTTAATGAAGAAGCATACGTATCAGTGGCTAGGCGTGAAAATTTTCTTTATCAAAGCCGAAGTAAAAGAACCGTAACAAAAACTTCTTTTTCCGTTAAAAAGGAGCCTTGGTGACATTTAAATACAACACTTATTAGTACCAATATGCCAGTCACTTCATTTTACTGGTTTTGTTCGGTTTTTTAGTAATACGTGGAAGATTTTGGGCAAGCCGGTGGGAATCGAGTTATATGGACGCCTCGCCACTGATACGCACATACAAAGATCCTACCAATATCCAAATTAACATAATACTTATTTATATATTTACATCAAAATCTTGCAAAACATGGTAGTATTGCTACTGGTAATATTTATTTATTAATACAATCCACCACGTTAGATTATAAAGTTCCAAAACAATAAATAAAATATGCAAATGGTTATTAGTAAAAGTCAACTTGAAGAACAAAGATTAAATGGGACCTTGGATCAGAATGGTTTGGGCCGTTTTAGCCGACGTGATTTTAGAATCCACCGCACGAAACAAGAATTACGAAATCTGAACCTAATTCTATCAAGGAAAGAGCTTACCTTTAACTTGTGTATGACTTTTATACAGTTTAAACAAAACGACAAGACAGCCTACAATTCGGGTGAAAGGTCTGTCAAATGGCGGATTTTATCTTACTTACTTTCTCTTCCAAAAGTTTAAAGATGTATCTATAATCTGTTACTAAAACACTAAAATAAAGCACTGAGCTAATACTCGGAATCCATTGTTCGTTATTAGACAAATAATGGAGTTAGTAACTTTATAAATTTAATTTGTTGTTCTTCGTCCGGATGCCTGTAGGCAAGGCATTTTGTAAATATGAAAGTCTCTTACATCTTTTTGTGTTACCAAAATAGTTTGTCCCTCTGGGTAGGTACTATATACAAGTTCTAGGCACTATATCACTGTTCTAGTGCTTTGCACCTGGTTTTCTATCTCTGCAGCCAGCCATGCCATGGTGGATCATATATGTACATGGGGAACAATTTAGATATTCCAAATCATTTATGATAATAGTCTTTACTTCGGCAGTCTATTAAGATTTTTGATAAAATTTTGTGAAGATGAAGGGCAACGGGACCTCTCAGGACATGGGTTATGACTCCAAAGGGTTTAAATAGATTTTTTTTATAATATCAAGTGACGAAGCGAACAAGTCGTGTGCCTGATGGTAAGGTCCATAACAGTTGCAGTGCCACTCAGAGTTTTAAGTTGCAAAGATTTCATGGGCACTGCTACTACGGTCGTCACCCTGAGACATAAGTTGATAAGTCCCATGTGCCTGTAATTTCACCAGCACCCTTACGCTTCAAAACCGGAACACAGTTACGACAGAAGTAGGCTAGTTAGCAGTACTTCCCTGGACGAACTCTTTCACAAGGAGCTCTACTGCTACTTAAAGGTGGTTGGAGCCAAGATCCTGATACTTATGATTAAGTTTGTCTGTAAAACCCCAAAGCCTGCAGCTACCGTGCCCAACATATTAGCATAACTATACAAAGGAGAGTTGCTGTCAGCATCTAGTGCACTTTGCCGCGGGGACCCAAATTTTCTTGTCCATTAATCCTAGTTTCAGTTTCTAGTATTTAAGCTTTTATTGTTTTTATGCATAATCCTGGAAGTTTTGTTAATATTTTACAAATAACACTGTATTTATACTTAAGATGAAAATGTTTATCTCCAGTCAGGAGTTTTTTAAAGAATTATCTTTGTCTTTAAGTACTTCTGTTTCTTATACGAATAAGGTTTTTTCATTTAGTGACTGTTTTTTTTCTAAATCACCTTTGATCTCAAATAATTTTTTTAAGTAACCTGATTTTTAGGTTAATAAGAAATTTTTACATAGACGTTTACCAATATAAAGTGAAACAGAATACTCTTGATCTATGTTTTTAAGTCAAAAGGTAGTGTAATATTTAATTTCCAAGGGTTGTTGGTTAAGAACACTTTTTTGTTAAAAAATAATGAGCAAGACTCGATATTTGAGAAGGTATGGTATTTTGTTTTAGGTAGATTTAACTCTTTTTGTGAGGCACCCCGCAGTAAGCTTTTGTAACGGGGATACTTATAATGTAGTATAGTAGTTAGTAACTTAGCATCGAATCATTCCTGTTTTTCTATGGTATAATATCATAGGTTATGGTTGCTTAATGAGTTTGCCTTTACTGCCAGTTAGGTTTTTTGACGGCTTAAACATACAAATGAAACATAAAATTTCAAGCGCTATATAGGTCGGTGTTTTTGATGTCTAGGCTAGCATATCGTTACCTCTGGTACTTTAATATGGTAGCTAGTAACTTTACGAAACATGTTACAAACTGTCTCTTCTCAGGACCTTATCACACTGGCGACCTGCGAGTGAGTTCAAAAGAGGCGCAGGCTCGCCGCAAGTTTGCAGCGAACATGTCGCGCTACGTTTTTGCAATTTGATAAGCTTGCGGCCGTGTGATTCGTGTTTTGTACAGTCAGCTCAAAATGGATTCCGACAAGAAACCGAGCTGTTAGCTTTACTAGCGTTACTTCGAAGATGCAGGAAACAAAAACGAAAGCAGACACAGAGACGAATTTGGTAGTATTCATTATCAACTAATCGACTGGAAGAGAGCAACTATACTTGGACAATAACTGATATTGTTCAAGATCAACTGTTGTATTAGGTCATATAGCCGCTGTTTTTTGTCTAGAACACATAAACTACTGCAGTGTGTCCAAATTGCGTACACCAGATTTTGTTTTTCCATACCTCACACGTACTCAAGTTACTCCATATCTTAACGATGCAAATATATTGAAGATTGGAGCTCGTCAGAATCTCCTGTATGCTGGACATTTTATTTGATATAGTCAAAACTACGACACTTAAAAACTTATATGAAAAATTGAAGGGGTCGTGTAGCGTTAACGTACGCTACAAGGAGAAATCTGCCCGGTCATGTGTACTTATGATACAATATAAAAAAAAATTAAAAATAATTTATTTCTCAATTTGGTTCAACAATGGTAGATCAGGTTCTCCCATCAAGCAAATGTGGGATTGTGTTGGGAAAGCGTTGCAACCAAGCTTAAAACTGAGAATTTACAACAAATCAGTGGGTTAGTTTTAATATAAAACTGCAGCATTTAGGAGTAGTTTTAAATACTCGGCTTTAAAATGCTCTAATAATATTCCGCCTCCTATACGCAACGAGTCTTTCAAACACAAATTCAAAGCATAGCTGCCGGCAACACCTACTATTGTTACAAAAGGCTGCCTAGTTTGTTGAAATTTTACTATTTTTATAAGTTTTCATATCTCCCCAATACTCTTGTTCGCGGCCTTTATAAAATGAATGTTTACTTTGATTTAATCACACTAAAATATATTCACAATCGTTATTTTCACTTAAGCTTATATTCATATCCTCTTTATATATACACATATATATATATATATATATATATATATAATATATATATATATATAACATATTGGATACGTAAATGCATGGGGATGCATTTAAATATCGAAAAGGTTATTTCATCATACATTCCATCCGTTATAATAAACACTTCTTCATTAACGGGTAGTCATGAAAAAAATAAGTATTAAACTATAATGACAATACGAAAAAATAGTAATCAATTTTAATATCAGTTACACGAAATTTTACATCGTGGCATCCATGCGGTGAGCCCGCTTCGAAGTCGCTCGTAACTCGCCAGTGTGATAAGGCCCTGAGACGAAACGCCAATTTGTTGGTGACAGCGTGACAGTAAAGAATGAGGCCTTCGTCTTTTTTCCCTATACTATCTATAGCGTCTTAGTTATAAAACGTATCAAACGTATCCTTTTTTATTAGCTCATACTATTTAAGTCCAGGACAAAATCCTCCATTAATTTACTCTATGTCGCGCAATATTGACGTAATATTTATTTACAAATAAGTACACATTATACAATATTAGTTACATAAATAATATTTGTATTCAGCTGGTCTTGTAGATAGCCTATTTCAGTTTTAACGGTATCTCAATGCAACGTAGATTAAAATGTCATATTTTTAACAAAATATTCTTTACCAAGATTTATAACTGGCATTTTTATTATGACGGCAAAATTATTTATTCGGGTGCTCAATCTCAGCGCCTCTCGTGTCTTATTAATTCTCGTTTTAATAGAGTTTTTGTACAACAAAAATGTATATTTTTCCGATGCTCACTAAACAGAAGACGGAGTTTTATATGATTTTAGAAATGAGGGCCGTTGCTGTTTCTTAAACATACTGCATACGGACTGAAATAAATTTTTCTCTGTATAAATTATTTTTATCGTTTTATCGTTTGTGTAAATTTTTCTTAATTTTATTTATGAGCATAATATAAAATACCTTCTAAGAAGTGCTTGGCGAATTTCAAAGGAACGATTACTTTTTCTTTTTTTATCTATGGTAAAAGTATTTGGCAATCGGCTTAGGGTACTAGCCGATTGTTGACTAGGGTACGCCAGCCGTATAGGAAAGGAACGAATACCGAATGCGATCTATAGATCTCTAACCAGATTTTGATTTAGATTTATTTATTATTTTGTAAACATTATATTATTATTATATATGTCGGAACCATCATAGTTTAGAACTGAATCTTCAGACATCGTTTGGGTAGATTTAGGGATCGTGGAATGCGATAACGTTTAATAGTACCTAACACTGTAGATTTTAATCATTTTGAAATCGATCAACAACTAGTACTTTCTATTAATTTTAACGATCGAATTGGGCACTAGGCCAAACGCAGGACAGTTCCGCGAAGACGACTACACTGCATGGCAAGCCGATCGGAAAGTGTGTCTGATCGTGCCCGCCAACAATGTCACGACTCTGTCGTAGCGCGAGAAACGTAGTTGTGCGGACTACACCGTTAGATAGCGTGCTTGCGCTTCGTTTAGTGTCCGTACTCATTACTGTCTCCGACATTATTGATTATATTGTATTACAAGAACCGTTACAATAGTAAGAAATGTTACATTTAAAAAATTGACAAATATCCAATACAAGTTTTGTACTGTGATAAATTAATCGCAATTTAAATAAAGTTAATATAATGTACGAACCTTAGGTAGGAAAATATTAAGTAATATAATAATAATATTGTCAAAATAATGATTGTATGCGTTAAGTGTATGTTTTTTTTGTCACTCAGAGCTTTAAATCACAAAACTGAGACATACGTTGGTAAGTCCCTAGTTGGTAAATGCCAGTAATTTCACCAGCACCCTTGCCCTTCAGAACCGGAATGCGATAATGCCTCACATTAATGTTTGGCGGCAGAAATAGGCAAGGAGGCAGTACTTCCCTGGACGAACTCTTTCACAAGGAGTTCTACTGCTACTAAATGTAATTACGGATGTCTGTAAAACAATATTTATCCCTGATAATCTAATAAATTATAACATAATTATATTATAAAATCATGTCCCTGTATTTTTTAACGGAATAATACGCATAATCCAATAAAAGGTCTTTCAATCGACGATCAAATACCACATACTCTATTATTGTAGGTACTATCCTATCCAATCAATGGGTACACTTAGTGTATTTTTTTATGATACCGAAAGAAAGCACAGTACTGTAGTGTAGGCTCTACTCTATGAGTAGAAATACTGGCTGAATGAATATAGGTTTGTGTTTAGAATGGTATTAAAAAAATAAGATGGAAAAAAGAACATCTCTCATCAATAACCAAGTCCAAAGTCAAGTCAAAACTATAATTATCACAATCACAGCTTTGACGCGAGTTTACCGGAAGTAGAAGTTGTCCTGGCCAGCGATCCTATAAGTGTCGATCGTATGCCGACCTCTTGGCAAATCTGTTTGCGGCTAACTTCTGTCTCGACGACTGTAACGCACAGCCACCAACTCTACCTCACTGTGGCTACACGATGTCTGATATTCGTATCAGACAATGCGATGTGCGTACGCAGCTGCAGTCTCTCGACGTCCGGAAAGCTAGTGGTCCTAATGGTATCCCAGCGATTGTACTTAGGAACTGCGCAGCTGAGTTGACCCCCGTGCTAACGCGACTGTATCGTCTGTCACTCTCTTCAGGTCGTGTGCCGGACTCTTGGAGAGAGGCTAATGTGCAACCAGTTCCCAAAAAAGGCGACCGATCAGACCCGCATAATTACCGTCCCATAGCCATTACTTCCATAATATGCAAGGTTTTAGAGCGGATCCTTAACAAACAACTGACCCAATACCTAGAAGATCACTCCATAATTAATGATCGTCCGAAACGATCAACGGGTGACCTTCTAGCGTACTTATCGCATATTTGGGGTGAGGCTATAGACAAACGTGGCGAGTCGTTGGCTGTTAGCCTCGATATAGCCAAAGCGTTCGATCGGGTCTGGCACAAAGCTCTTCTCTCCAAGCTCCCGGCGTACGGTTTGCCAGCCCAGTTATGCAGCTGGATTGCCGATTTCCTTCGTGAGAGGAGAATTCGCGTCGTTTCTGACGGCAGCATTTCGAGGTTCGTGAATGTGAACGGCGTAACGCAGGGATCCGTCCTATCTCCCACGCTTTTCCTTCTGCACATCAATGATATGCTTCCACTTGTGAATATTCATTGTTATGCAGATGATAGCACTGTTCACGGAGGATATCACGGATTCCCCGCAGCTGGGCGCGCCGATACTGACAGAGAGCAATCTGATCTTGTCGTTGAGCTCAATAGGATACTGGACCTCATCTCTGCATGCGGATCTAGAAATCTTGTTGAGTTCAACGCCAAGAAAACACAGGTTTGCGCGTTAACAACAAAATTATCGCCGTTCCTTCCCATGCCTTCTCTGATGAGCACAGCACTTTCACCTCAGAGCAGTTTTACCTTGCTCGGTATGGAAATCTGCTGTGATTTGAATCCAAGGAGCTCGAATCTGTGATCAAAACAGCCTTACGGAAACTCGGAGTCCTGAACAAGGTGCGACGTTTTTTCACGCCGGACCAGTTATGCCTGCTGTACAAAACACAGGTCCGGTCTTGTGTTGAGTATTGTTCGCACTTGTGAGACGGCTCCGCCAAGTACCTACTCGATGCTTTGGATATATTACAGCGTCGTGCTACTCGAATTATAGGCGATGAAGAGGTCTCATCACGCCTTGAGCCTCTGCAACTGCGTAGAGATGTTGCATCGCTTAGCGCCTTTTACCGCATGTACCATGGTGAGTGCTCTGAAGAGCTGTTCAACCTCATCCCCCCTTTCCCGTTCCTGCTCAGAAGCACGCGTGCTGGCCTTCGTAGTCACCGTTTCACTACCTGCCGCATTCCATCGCGTACTAAAAGGTTCGGTGGCTCCTTTCTCTGCCGCACGGTTGACAAATGGAACTCCCTTCCGGCACATGTCTTCCCTCCCTCTTATGATATGGGGTCCTTCAAACGAGGCGTGAAGAGGCATATTGTAGGCAGGCATGGAGGTGGCTAGTACAGTGAGGGTTTCATCGCTGCACTAGGTTCCTTCGCGTTTGGATACCACTTTCCACTTAACATAAGGTGGAGTGGAGTCATTTGCCTGTCATGTATAAAAAAAAATAAAAAAAATTAGATTTTTAAAAATTTCGAATTTCGAAAAACAAATGCAGAGTTGTGTTGTAAACTTATACATTCCATAAATTTTACTGCATGTCACTGTTAACAACAATGTACAGCATTTAGCACCTTCAACGTAGTTAGGAATTAATATGCAACTTGATGGGTGGACAAACGCCAAAACGCCCATCATAGCGCGCCGGTACTGTAAACACTAAAATTGGAACAATAGACTGTGTGTGCTGTGCTATTACGGAATCCGTCATCCTCTCAGCCTAATGTCGTCTCACTGAAAGTGCTAGGACGCTGATTTTCAGTGGACTCCGTAATAGCATACATGCGGCACGAAACAAAGCAGACGTATTTTACTAAAAAATAAAAATAAAATAAAATTAAGTGACAGGACAAACAAGTCGTGCACACTCAGAACTTTAAATCGGTAAGATTTGGGGGGCACTGTACATTTGGGGGGACATAAGTAAGTTCACCAGCATTTCTGCTTTTTAAAAACGGAACACAGTAATGCTTACATTACCGCTTGGCAGCAGAAATCGGTAAGGTGGCAGTACTCCTCTGGACGAACATTTCACATTTTCACATGGAGCTCTCCTGTTATTACCATCAATCGTTCGACTCACGAGAGATATCGGGAATTCAAATTGAATGACAGACTGACTCACTCATTCAAGGTTAATAAGAAAACTAATTTATATTTTTAAATATCTTTGTGATTGTACTGATTTACCAACTCTAAACATGTTATGCTTAGCCTTATTAACTTATGAACTCCATCAACACTTACTTGTGCTCTAGTGAGTACAGAGAGCTGATCTAAAAGTAATTAACGCGCACACACTGATAGCCCTGCACTAGGGAAACCCTGTATCGCGGATGCCATGGACACACACATAGATAACCACAAATTACACCCAAACTCACGAGAGAAATAAGTGTAGGCCATACAAATATTTTTCCAGACCCGGGAATCGAACCAGAGACGTCTGCGTGGCAGTCTAGCATGGTAATCGTTCGTCTACGGAGGCAGTTAAAATTACCAAGCGACATTTCAGTAACCCACTCACACATGCGAGAGTCAAGTTCTCACAGTGAGACAGCTTTTTGTGCTCATATCTACATTGAGATGCCGTAATTTAGTGCCATTCGTTTTAACCACATCCAAGTGAACATCATTTATTTGACCATCTTACAAGCAGACAGTTTTATATATAGAAGCTCAGTATTCTATTTTAAATTAAATAGAATTCATAATTTTATCGGCTAACCAGCTGCGAGCTAAAATCTAAATTGCATACAATTGACTGCAGATTCTTGAGCACTGCTACAGAAGATTGGTTTCTAATATAAGTAATTATTTATAAAATATATATGCACTCGCAGATATACAGATTTCACTTATTCACTTACATACACGCATATACACACACGCAGACATATACGCACACACACATACCCCACTATACAAGCTATATTTGCACACATCCTACCGACTCATTTTCTTTTATTTTATGTTTTAACTTCACTTTATGGTTTATTTAACACCAAACACACAGACTGTTGTTTAAATTTACGAACCAGACTTTCTTCAATTTGTTTGGCTTTTCTTTTGTCATGTGTTTTTTTTTGCTTGCTATGTACTACTTAAGTAAAGTTAAAGTATTTAAATGTAATATTATTATTAGCCTTTAGCTGTTACCTAATTTTTTGTAATAATTGTTATACTGTATATTAAAAAAAAATGTAACTTACTACTACTTACTATTTGGAATTTTATTTTCAATGTATTTTGCTGCAATTTTTACAAATATTATTATTATTACTAACTTTTCTTTTTCTTTTAAAATTTTTAATTTTTATTATCATTATTGTTACTTTTTGAATTTACATTAACATTCAATAAACTCTAAACTCACTATGTCACGTCATACCATTTTTTCAGTGATATCCTATAATTGGCAACACTTAATGCTCATGTAAATTAGATTTAAGTTTTACAATGTATGCTGTTGGATGTCCTTTATAAATAAATAAATAAATAATGAGATTTTTAATAGACGTTTAAGCTACGTACGATTAAAAGGGTCTACTTATTTACAACTTGCCAAGATTTTTTCTTTGAACAACTCTGTATTTAAGTCTTTCATCCGGCCGTGTAACAATTACACGATTCGACTTGCTTTTGTTTCTTACAAAGAATCCGTAGGTATGTATTTACAAATTACAAAGAACTTCAAAAAAGACCAGCAAAAAAAGAAGTTGGAAAATAGATTTCCAAGAAAAAGATTGTACTACTCGTAAAGCAAAAACGTTTCGGCGGCTTGAGTCAAGGTCTGAATTTTTGGGTTTACGTGAATTATATATTATAAATTCCAGTACCATTACGTGGTTAGAGCTATAATATATACACGTAATACTTTCTCATTGTGTGAAGTATATTATATGTAATGGTAAATAAGAAAATGTTCGCTCTGTTTGAAATGAAATGAGAACACTTTACAGATGTGATTTACGAGCATTGTGTCTGTACAAATATACAACTTTATTACCAACGCCGCCGCCGTCCAAAATTCTTTTAAATACTGTATAACTTTTCTGCCACATTATTAACATAAAACACCTCCGTAATTAAAAAATATACGCTTTCCAAAGAGCAGTCTTTGCTTGGTGTCATGATTGTTTGTTTTATTATAATGGACTGGCATGCTTGCGAGGGTTCAGGGTCACGTTGAAGATAAATGAGAAAGGCTTTATTATGTTACATAATATGGAATTCCATCACGTCACACTGTGAGTTACATTTGATGTGATTTAAAAAAAAATAAGAATTCCAGAAACTACACACATCTAAAGTATCTTGTGATCAAGCACATTTTTGCCAACTACTGAAAATCAGGTTTTTTAATTATTTTTTTAATCACCGAAGATTTTTGTCAATTTTATAATATAAAAAATGAACAAATAAGTAAATAATTTCATAAACTTACATATATTTTTCTTTAATTTTAATAGGGTAATCAAATATTTGAAAAAATAGCTAGATCCCTAGGTAGTTTTGATATGAGTATATAGCAAAATATGCAATACTGGGAGGAAGTTGTCAAAAATAAACTAGGTACTTTCAAAACAGGAAACAAAACGTTAAAATCTGTTACATCCGGCACAGATTACTCAATACTTACTTTTCTGATAAACTTGGAGGAACAGTGTTAATTCGTTCATGGACAGTACATATATGGTACCGCACACAAAAATGTCACTAATTTCATTATGCCGTGGTGATTATATTATATTGATTCAATATAATAATTACGCTTTCCTGGTGACCTAGATATAGAGAGGAAGGGCATAACACACACATTCTAGAGCGACCTTATTTGATATGAATTACAAGTCGTTCTTATTAACAGAGTTAATAATACAATTATTACTAACCATATGTTAACTTAGTGTTATGAAATAAACCATTATTATTATTATTTACATAGGTAAGTCGATATATGGCTCGAAAATAATTAAACGACTTCAAAATAAATCTTTAAAAACAGAAAATAGCAGCAATTAAATTACTAATTATATTATAAACTCAAAAACAATAATATTATTTAAACTAAAATCAAGAAAACGGAATAATATTAAAAGCTAATATTGTAGCGCTATTTATCGCAACCCAATTAGGTAAAACTAAGAAATTTTATTTTCCGTAAGTTCAATCGGTGAGCTCCATAGCGGATATTTTTCAACAGATGGAGCCACTTCTGCACAGCTGCGGTTTTCATCATCTTAAAAATTCATCTTAGCGCCTTAATATCCAAAACCACTTTTGCGGTAGCTACTTAACAACTTCCGCCTAATAAAACAACATTATATTCTTTAGAAGATTACCTGAAAATGTAACTCGATTTTGTACACTACAACGATTTTGTACAATACACTATACCTACGCACATAACATGCGTAAATTGTAATTCAAGACAATAGATAACTTCGTATAACCTATAGGTTCCCAAACTTTTCGGCTCACCGGCCCACTTAGGCAAGAAAAAAAAAAATTCAACGCCCACTTCTACAAAAAGAATTCTTTAATAATTAATTTTAATAACTAAATAATAATATTTTCTTTTCATATTAAGTCAAAGTCAAAGTCAAAGTCAAAGATTATTTATTCCATTCGTCACCTGTTACTATGTCTCACACCAAATTTGACGCCCCTTCGTTGATTCTTGGTAAGCATGGCATTGCACCAAGTGACGCGATCTGTTTTTTGAGCCTCAGTCAAATTGTGTGGGATCCATCAAGAGCACAG
>NW_020654810.1:10177453-10182838 GCF_003589595.1 Hyposmocoma kahamanoa | reverse complement strand
CACACAATTTGACTGAGGCTCAAAAAACGGATCGCGTCACTTGGTGCAATGCCATGCTTACCAAGAATCAACGAAGGGGCGTCAAATTTGGTGTGGGACATACTAACAGGTGACGAAACATGGATTTATAATTACGATTCCGAAACAAAGCAGCAATCGAACGTATGGGTCTTTCGAGATGAGTCGAAACCAATCAAAGCGGCGCGCGTACAAAGTGCCTCTAAGCGGAGGGTTGCTTCTTTTTTAATAAAACTGGACACGTGGCTACTGTTGTTTTTGGAGAATCGTTGTACCGTGAAGAGTGATTTGTACACGACCATTTGTTTGCCGGAAGTTATTGACAAACTCCGTAAAAATAACCGTAAACGCCTTATCATCGTGCACCACGATAATGCCAGTTCTCAAACGGCCAGACAGACAAATGATTTTTTGAAGGTGAACGTTGACCTTATGAGCCATCCCGCTTACAGTCCCCCGACCTGGCACCTTGTGACTTTTATTTATTTCCAAAAATTAAGAACCAGTTATCGTTCAACGATTTTCATCACCTGTAGAGGCTGTCGAAAAGTATGAAAAATATGTTTCAGAGATTGTCACGGAGGGGTGGCATAAATGTTTTCAAAACAAATGTTTTGAAAATTAGTTCATTCGAATGAAAAAGTGCGGTAACGCTAACGGAGAATATTTTGAGAAACAACAAATTTATTTCTGATCATTTATAGTATTTTTTTCTTATTCAAATTGTCAAAGTTTGGGTACTTTTGTCTTATTTCTGACACATGGTGCGTTTTGCTTGAAAGTTGGTTTGGATTTCTTAAATACAAAATAAACAAATAATAAATGTTTGAGGGTTTTCCAAAACAACCCGCAAATTGGGGCAAGTTAGAGTTTGATTTAAGCCGATACTACTACGCAACGGCAGTAAAGAATTATACGTATCGGTCAACACAAGTTATAGTCACGTGTTTTTACATTTTATCGAATAATTCAGGTATGATGTGTATACCATCATCAAACTTTTAGGTACAAACGTCAGCGCGGATGAATTCGCGGGTAAAAGCTATTATGTAAAAATTTAACGCATACGAAGTCGCGAACAACAGCCAGTGAAGAATAAAATTATGAACTTTGCCAAAATATATAGCTAAGGCACAGATCACTTAATAGTTACTAGGTAAGTTAAGGGTCTAACATTGGTAGCGCGGAAGCTTGCGGAAAAACCACCGGAACAAACACGAGGTCCTTATAGAGTCTGACGCCAGTGAAGTGGACTGTAGTGAATTAGCGGAATAGAAGAAAGCGATATAAGAATTGGGATAGTGGTAGAAAGAAATAGAAAGAAGCAAGCAACTCAGGATAACTTGAAAACTGTAATCATGAATTTGAACAAAGGAAACTAGGCGAGGTGTATAACTGACAGCAACTATCACAAATTCGAAAGTAAAAAAAAGTACAATGTTGGCCAGTTTAGAGATCGATTAATTTTTGTTTTATAAAATTTAAACAAATTAACCACTTTTGTTTAAACACGTACATTGGGCCCATAACCTATTGGAATTGGGATAATGGTCGAAAGAAATACAAAGAAGCAACACAGGATAATTTGAAAATTATATTCATGAATTTGAACAAAATAAACTAGGCTTGGTATATAAATGACAGCAGCTATCACAAATTAGAATTGTGGCCAGTTTACAGATCGATTAATTTTTGTATTATAACATTTAAACAAATCAACGAGGGACACGCCTTACCTTTATTCCTGAAAGGGGTTCCCGCTGTCTTCGGGCGGCCACCGCTCTTTTCAAATGAGGTTCGCAAGTGAGATAACTTTAAATATGAATATCCTTTTTCTTTAGCCTATTTCTCCTTTATCTCTTTTTCTTTTTTTGTCTGTCAATGTCTTCTATTAATATTTTTCATCGAATTTATTTGTAGGTGTGCGCGAAGGTCACGGGGAACGTTTAAGACAAAGAATATTTTGTAAGAAAAGTATGTGCGAGAGGGATGAGTGTATAAAGATGAATGAGAAAGGCGATAACAAACATTTTTTAAAGGCATTTCCTAGGTACTTAACAGAGCATTTCAATACCGACATAGTAATCAATTACAATCTTATATACAAAATAGATACGCCGTTGAATATAAATAGTAGTTACACCGTTATTCGTAAGTGACTTTCACTCAAAGTACCCGTCAGACTCTGAGTTTTGCCCAAAGGGACTCTAAGAAGATATCTAATAAGTAAACACTTATTAGATACCTTTCTGACGATATCTTCCCAGGGAAGATATATAATGTGTAAGGATTTACATGAGATCTTTATATAGAGAATAAGTAGGTACGTCAACATTAAGTTTATAATAGATTTCATTTCTGAGTAATTCAACACTACTAAGACGTAGGCATAACGGAGTTTATACAGAGATTCCAATCAATTTAAATATATAACCGCTTCCATTAAGAGACCTGATTAAAAATAAAACACTATTTTATTTTTATTTATTTTTTCACTAAAGAAAAAACTTGGTTGGTGACTAAAAGATCATTCTCTAAATTTGACTTTATAGATTATACATTAGGCAGTTTTAGTTATTTTAATAAATTGTGTTAGGTAACTAAAGATAATTTTGTATAGGACACGGATTGCACAAACATACTTATTTAAATTCTCAAAAGTGTAATTTTACTTACATTTATAAAGAGCAATTTCTAGTCTAATAAAAAGGTTGCCCAACCGAAAGATTTCGAACATCTCCGAAACAGATGCAAAACAAAAGAATTGTAAGAATTTCCAATTGCACGAGAATGTCTATCACATGGCTGCTTGGAAACACTAACGAAAAAGATAGTAACTTTCGGATCAAAACATAACATTAGTATATTTCTACTTCAATGCGAAAGCTAAAAGGAGACAAGGTTAACATTACTTTAAAATGCAAATTTATCAGTTCAAAGTTCGTTAAAGAGGTTGGGTTGAAGTGACGCATTCAAAACAAGCTCCCGATGATTAATCGCGGTAAAGTTAATTACTTTGAGCAATGTTACACGGCGTCAAGGGACTACATTAATGGAATAAATTAAGGAATTATGTATCGTAACGTAGTGCGCAATAGATTTGTGCTAATGAAGTAAACGGGCAAAAGGGGTTACTTGGACAACCGTAATGCGTGGGTATCATTACATTGTCGAAATTTAACACTTAATCAATTCAGCACTATCTTGTCTCTCTGCGAAGTTATCATTCACTGTGATTCGAGAAAGTCAACGGCTTACTTATACATGTATCTTAGAGTACCTAAATCTACAAGGGCGTACGTAAATCAAAATTCGTTTGATCAATATAAAAATATAGTTACAGCTCTTGGGTTGAAAAATTATAAGATAATTACATCATCATCAACCCATTTACACATCCCACTTCTGGGTACGAGCTCCACCCAGGTGAGGCTATACTCCGCCACGCTGGCCCAATGCGGGTTAGGGACTTCACGCTTTCCGAGGGTTGTGAACCTTCTCCGACGTGCAGGTTACTTCCCAATGTTTCCCTTCATAGGTCATTGTAAATTTCAGACTAAATTTCGCACATAAATTCCGAAAAACTCAGAAGTGCGAGCCTGGATTACCATTAGGCTTCCACGGCTTTTTACCGTTAAGCTACCACGGCTATTTTTAAAGATAATTACGATAATAATGTATCTGTCCTAAAAATGATGTGAAATAAGGGTTCGTTTTATTAGTAACTTTAATGGTACGAAGGTATCTATTTGAGCCCAATTACTTAAAATTTACTGAGAGTATAATGTATTTGATGGGAATTAATCTTAATAGAAGACAAATACCAAACTATTAAAGTTTCTGTTGCCTACCCTTAGGGGACTACTAGTTAAACACATTTTGGTCCCAGAGTTACTCGTATCGTATGGTACGTCAACAAGTTTTTGTCATGTATCCAAAGATCCCATCGAGTCATATACTTAACTTCTGTTTTAGACTTTTGTTTACTTTTAAATAACTGTTCGTTTTTGTAAGTGACTTACATGGTTACTTAATGTTCACACTTTTCTTTTTTGTAAGTCTTTTTACTCTGCAATAATTGACTGTGCTGACCAATAAATAAAATAGGGTTCTCTTTAAGAAAATGGCAGTCTACCAAAATTATTTGTTACAAGTTAAAATAAGAATTAAGTATTGAGCTCTGTTATGTATTTCTATGAGAGGCTATTTAATTATGACTGTTTAATTATGATTATGAATCTTAGGGGCACTGCCACTGCGACCGTCACCCTGAGATATAAGTTGACAAATCCCATGTGCATGTAAGTTCACCAGCACCCGTAGGCGTGTCACTTACCACCAGGGACACGATTTATTCGTCCCGTCACTTATATATCATAAAAAAAGATGGAGAAGCCAGAGAGTCATTGCCGTTCCTTTGAAAGTCAAACGATAAGAAAACGATAGGTATGAGCAATAATTTATATATATATATATATATATATATATATATATATACATACTGCCTCTGTGGCCGAACGGTTACCATACCGGGCTGCCACGCAGAGGTCCCCGGGTTCGATTCCCGGGCCGGGAGAAATATTTGTATTGCCTACATTTATTTCTCTCGTGAGTTTGGGTGTAATTTGTGGTTGTCTATGTGTGTGTCCATGGCACCCGCGACACAGGGTTTCCCTAGTGCGGGGCTATGTTGAGTGTGTGCGTTATTATTATTATTATTATTATATACTATCAAAAAATAGTATTTATCATTTCTGAAGTTTTTAATTATATTTCAGTCATAACGTGATCTGTCCTACTTACAAGAAAACTCCGCCCAATATTATTGAATTCGTTTCTTATTAGTCGAACAATAAAGGAACCTACTAATGTAATTGGTTTTAGTATAGAGAAACGACATTTCATTGCAAATGGAACCTTCGAAGCGGCCAACATGGCACGAAAATGATTGTGAGGACTCTATCTAAATGGTCTATCTAAACGTGAAACGATCGCAGTTGGCACTCGATATTTTAATTTAATAATAAGTAAAGAGAATTGGTTCCCAATTAATATCTATTTTCTTACAATATTGTAAAAAGTAATTCTAACCGATTGATCGTAGAATAATGCATAGAAATTGAAGATACGAATAGTAAAATATTTATTTAACCCTATTTACGATTAAACCTCATTATACATAGCATTTGAGGTCCGGGCCAGTTATCTAAATATTTAGCTACCTATTAAAATATAGTTATTTTCTTAGAATAATAACGCATAGAATGATAGTTTCATATCAAACGAACAATCACAAGTGAGGCAAAAATCAAATTCATGTAGGCTAGTTTTAGTAGTAGGTTAATTTTCGGTTTTAGTGAATATTTA
>NW_020654810.1:10168386-10177443 GCF_003589595.1 Hyposmocoma kahamanoa | reverse complement strand
TATGTTGTGCACTGTGTCGTACTATTATTATCGTACGATTTACAAATCGTAGTATCGTACAACCATCTGATTACCGCCATTTGTCTCTCACTTCCTATTGGCTATTGCATACTTGCTTTTTTTTTATTAAGTTTTGGCTTGGATACAAGTCCTTTGAGCCATGTCTTCGTTTAATTATCGGGATCCTCATGAAATATTTTACATTGTAGTTTTAGTATGCATTAAATTTTCACTTTCTCTTAGTTTTCTTGTTTGGGTATATAAGGTAGTCTTATAAGCGGCGGGAGTCAATAATGTTATGCTTTAATTTTCACTTAAATCACATTATTGTCACTTTAAACAAAAAATTTGAATTCGTAATTAGTGGAATTTTCAGGATAAAATCTTTTGTAGTTTGGTTTAAAATAAGGACTATAGTTCTAACTTTCTTCGTCACTATTTCTTTCTACATATTTTATTCAAAATATACTTAAAATTAAAATAATCTTTGGAAATACTATACTTGTAATTAATTGCGTACCACAATGACTTTTATACAGATTTTCAGCCGTATAACAATGTTGCTGTGATTTGTTGATAGTGCTTTAAGCTTAGTTTCACTTTAAGTGGATATTCCAGTGTGTCAAAATCGGATCCTTCTGTGATTTCTGTATTAAACAACATAATAAATGATGCAGGATAACACTTGGCTTACTTTACTGTGAATGTTAAAAATTTTGTTTCCTAAGCTAGATTGATTATGTTTTTCAATAACCGATTTTATAACTTTTTTAACAAAAAATCATCTCTTATCCTCGACACAAATTATTTATAAACTTGATGTGTTACTGTTTCTTAACCTGCACTAAAATGTCAGCAGTATTTTAATTTAGTGCTGGTCCAAACTTTGAGTTATGGAAAGACTATCTCAATGAATTAAGCAGGATATTAGGCCACCGTAGGGTTTTAGCCGGTACTAGTTCGGCATAACCTCCCTGTCTTTGTGGGGGAGAATTTCCTCACGAAAAAAATGAATTACAGAGCAAGCTCGGCGAGTAGAGGCTGCTTATTTGTATGCAAGCAAGCTTAAATGCTTGTATCTGTATATCCAGGCAAGCTTACTTGCTTGTTTGCACGCGTGTCTGCTTGCTTACCTATATACGCGCTTAATTGTGCACACGCAAGCTTAGTAATAAACTTCGTTTATCCTTTATCAGTGTGAAATGCGCTAAATTAGTTAGATAAAACAAGAATAGTGCAAAAAATTATAATGGATAACAATAACAAAATATTCGATTCGTTTACTTTAACGGACTGTTAGGAAAATGAGTCAAAACCTCTATGGTCAAAACAGTGAAAAAAAAAATTCCCAACGGGTTTTCTTAACAAAATTTCTAAACAAAACATGGTCAATATTCCCCGAAAAGTTTTCGGAGAAAAAACATCCATAAAGCATGTTTCTATCTCGTGATAGGTAACCATTAAATAACATCGTCGGTTAAATCACGCAATTACGTTGCTGCTTTTACAGACCGTGTGTTTCTTCAACCAGGTACGCCTGTGTTGATTAAATAATAATAGGCACAAGGCGAAATTAACAAGAGTTTGTTAATTTCGCCTTGTGCATATTTGTATTTCAAAATTTTCCAAATGTTAAACACGTAACCTACCGTTTGTGTACAAGTACAATTGTTTATGCTGAAATTTTTAATGCATGCATAAACGGAAGGCTCTACAATGGATTTATGAAACCGAGTGTGTAAAACCGACTTTGTTCGTGGGAGCATTTACACGTGATAAAGCCATCCTGGGTTGAAGTAACTGAAATAAAGTTTGTAAAGTATTTTTTATACCGACGGGACGACAATTGTTATTATTGTAGTTGTGTATACAGTGTTTTTTTTTTAAATGGGACAGTATGGGGAAATCTGAAGCCGTAGAAGAAGCAAGCAAACTGTCCTAGGAACTACTTAGTCCTTTTTGTGAAAACAATTTGGCGTGGACAATTTTCAGGTACGTGTTTTGTCCTTAAAAATGTATAAAATTTATTTATCAAATATTTTTTAGTTCTTTTTAAATTTTGTTTAGTACTTCCTTTCCTATGCTATCCCGATACGTAACGGCCATGCGCCAAAGTACTTAGTCACCCTGGTTACGACGTACTTGCCCTAGAATATTGTCTATAGGCTAGCTCTGTAATGTCAAATATAGCCCCGTGGCTTTGCCTACTTGTTCTTCCCACCCAGTGGTGCCGTTTAAGACACTGTTTCTACTAAATATACATCAATATTAGATTTCTATTAAATAAGAAAGTAAATTTGATTTTTCTGCGCGAATCCGTGAAGCTTAAGGCTCAACCCACCCTGGCGCAAAGTCGAAGCGTCGACGATCCTCGCATTAGCGCGCCCGGATCACACCGCTGGACCAGTTCAGAAACTTTTGAACATTCGTGAATGGCGCTCGTGCTTGACAGTACAGAATGCTTGATATTGATCTTATTATAATTGCTCTTATATCTGAAACTGAAGAGGAAGATACTGAAATTTATCAGAAGCTGACGGGAAACAGAAAACGAAAATTTTGGGTTCACGAGTTATGAACGAAAAGACGTGTACTTGGCGAATTCACAACACTGTAGTAACGATTTAAGCCGGAATCCAAAATATTTTTATGACTATCATTTTATATAGACATTCGTATTTTTGTGTTCAAGTCATTGACTTACAATTATATGGACGTCGGGTCCGCGCTAAAAAGTGTCCGCACTTGTAAGGCGCTAAAATCGTATACAGAGCGCGACACTCCGCTTTAGTCTTCATTTGTTCGACTGACAGCGCGATACTGCGATGACATTACAATTTAAATTTCGAATAGGTTGACTTGGGACATTTTTTTCGTGGTTTTTGTATTAGACCCGTCGTCCATTTATTTGTAAGTCAATGGTTCAAGTAAATTAATTTTTCGTCTTCATCCATTGGCGCGCACTCGACTCGTCGCAGTTCGGCACTGTGCTATGTCTGATGTGATCGGCGTTTGACGAGTCATTGCGCGCGAGTTACTCACGGGCGGCGACGCGCAGCGACGCGCGAAACCGCTCGACGAGTAATGGTAAAAGTCGCGCCACTACTAATTTTCATACAATATTAGGAAGCGCTGTTACACTTCTGTACCATTCTGTTGCGGTTCTATACGCTTCTAATTTGAAGGTGCCCTTAGCCATGCAAAATAATTGTATATGTGTTAAATGTTTTTTTCATGCTTCGGCTCAGGGTCGAACATCAGAGTCGAGCATTTCATTTGCTACTTTACGTAGCAAATGAATTTACTTCTATTTTTATAAACATGGACTTACGCAAAGTGATGCACGAATCTATTAATCAACTATTCATTAAATTTTTGACAGTGATGCTGTTCAAGGTGCTGTTCCTATTAATTATGGTTAAAGAATATTTATTCCTCATACAGAGAAATACATTCACAAACAAAATATACATTTACTTACAGAGAAATTTAAGATTTCTTTTTTTTCATAATATCAAGTGACGCGACGAAGAAGCGACTGATAGTAAGCTACACGCCTGCCCATAACAGTTGCAGTGCCACTCAGAGCTTTAAATTCCAAAGATCTGAGGGGCACTGTCACTGCGCCCGTCACCCTGAGACATAAATTGGCAAGTTCTATGTGCCTGTAATTTCACCTTGGAGGATGGAAAAAAATAAATTTCACCAGTATCCTTACTATTCATTCTTCATTATCAATTTGTTCAGTCGCAAGTGAAATGATAATGTCAGTTGATTGCAATTTACTCGTTTATCCATTTTTCACATTATTTAGTTTGAAAATACAAAAGATGGATTAGGTTTAAACGCATTTTAAACGTAATGTTGCAAATTCACAGGGAGGGGCTGTGCTCAGTTGTTCACTTTCCAAAAAGCTCGCACAAAATGCCTCTCTTGGCAATGCGCGCTCGTTTATAAAGCGTTGAGCATCAACTTAATTCTTTATTTTCACAGGGCAAGCCTGCCAACGATCACCATGTCATAGGGCCACCTCAGAAGAATGATTCAACTGAACAGATTGAAATGTTACCAGCTGAAACTTACGTGACATTTGGAAACAAAGAAACCATGATCGAGACTAGTTAGCGTTTTATGATACCAAGCGACGGGGTGCATCAAGTCGTGCGCCTGTTGGTAAGCGACACGCCTATCCATTGCAGTGCTCAGAGCTCTAAGAGCTATAATCGCGAAGTTCTGAGGGATATTGCCACTGCACCCGTCATCCTGAGGCATATGTTGTCAAGTCCCATGCGCCTGCAATGTCACCAGCATCCTTAACTTTCAAAGCCGGCAAGTAGTAGTGTGATTATTACTGCTTGGCAGCAGAAATAGGTTGAGTGGCATTATTTCCCTGTAGGGCTAGCACGATCTCTATGCGACAATAGGTGTATGTCGCTCTCGCGCAAGTTGCGCCCTGTAGTGCTAGATTTATCCGTTCTTAAAGCACAAACAGTAAACCAAATTCTGTTACACTAAGTTTGAAGTGATAACTGGCTTCGACATTTATACATAATATGATATCAATGTGGCTTCAAGAGCGTAAGAAATACCGAAATCCTCTAATGCGTAAAATGGGTACATTGTATAACTAACATTACAATAACACACTTTGTAACTTACTCCACATATATACAAGGTGATGGGACCACGAAAAGATTTCGTCTTCCTTTAAGCTCAGTGATTCGCATCTACCGCATTACAAACACATTTCTCTCGTTATAAATTCATAAAATACTGTGACCATTCATACTCAATGTTGGAATAACCTTGATTTAATGATTAAAACAATGAGAAATGTTTTTTTTTTCGGATCTAAATTGGGCATGTTAGTTTTGTCAAACAAACCACCGTTTAGGGCCCTTTACAGGTCCCATGATCACCCTAATGACTCACGGTCAACCTAAGAACTCTGAATGACTAATAACATTTTAATTTTTTAGGCGTTCATTACAATACCCTTGACATGATACCTACTCTGTTGAATTGAAATATAATATTCTTTTGTAGAAGATAAACACGCTACGCATGAAGAAAAGTAATGGTATTCTGTGTTCAGAGAAAATTCTTTTATAAAAGCAATTTTTCCATAAATTGCTATTGTTTCGTATTTGAAAAGACAGTCTTAATCACGAGAAATATAGATTTCTAGGAATAAAAGCATACTTTATTTTTCCCACGCATTTAACGTCAATAACCTTAAATTTACTTTATGCTTAATTCATGCTACTATACAGCAGTAGACAGGCGTACCTATTGTCGTCCACTGTTAGACATAGATCTCCTCGGAGATGAGGACTTCAGTGATCACCCACGGCATTCAAGTTTGATATAAACGTTTCCCAAAATACTTGATTTATTTGCTTTTTACAAAAAAACACTCGCAACAGATTATGTAACGGTGTGCAACCATTCGTAGCCAAGAACAACAAACAAGTCATAACCAAAGTAATAAATATTGTGAAGCTCGATAATTTCACAATATGCACGAGTGATAGCGGCTTAATGTTAGCTTTTGTCTCATTTTTATTAATTTTGTTTTACAGTCGCATTAGGTCAATGGTTGTATTTGTTTATATCTCGTTGTTGGCGACAGACCTTTTCTATATACTTTTCATATTTCGAATTCGTTTTATTTTATAAGTAATTTTCGTTTTGACGTAAGGTATGCTTTCAATATTCCTTGTTTTAGTGTTTCGTGTGTTTTCTAACGTTGTTATTAAAGTTACAATTTTCGTAAAAATAAGAGTTTGCCGTCGCTGCCTGCTGCCCATGTTTTGCTGCCTACTATCTTTTTTACTCATTCCGTAATAAAAAATGCTGTTAATAAAATATAAGACTATTTGGAAATAGAACTATAATAATAATAATAACGACCACACTCAATATAGCCTCATTGTGAAACCCTGTGCCGCGAGTGCCATGGCTATACACATAGACAACCACAAATTACACCCAAATTCACGAGAAATAAATGTAGGTCATAATACTAACATTTATCCCGGCCCTGGAATCGAACCTGAGACCTCTACGTGGCAGTCCGGCATGGTAACCGTTCGGCCACGGAGGCAGTTAAACTATTTTCTAAGGACCTTTAGGAGCCGTGACATGTGGAACCTGTAAAGATATTGAAATATTGGGTTGTTTTAAGAACCAAATGTGAGCGATTTAGATTCCAAAAAATAAATAATTACTGTAATTGCTAAAACCCAGGAATAAGAGTTCTTTTCTTGTCTCTTTATTTTAAATGTTAAAGGGTTTTTTATGCCTCTGTTGTGATAAGAGTTTTTAGTTTTTATGAATTCATACTAAAATAAAAACGACTACGAAAACTTTACGAGTTGCTTCTATTAAATAACTACTTTGCAGCGTATTCCACCTCAATTATTCAAATTAAAAATTTTACTCTAAGGTTCAACTCATACTGGCGCAGAGTCGAAGCGTCGCGTCGCGTCCTGTTTCTCAACTCGCTCGCTCGACACTCGCATTAGCGCGCCCGGATCACACTGTGGTTGGCATCTGACGCCTCACTGTGCGCAAGGAACGCGCGAAACCGCTCGATTTCAACCAAGCGCAGACGCGCGTTTTCATATTTACATAACACAAATTCGTACCTTAATTATGGGAAAATAGCGATGAATATGCTATAACATGACGCGTCGCGAAGCTTCGACTCTGCGCCAGTGTGAGCTGAGCCTCAAATACCCAATATGACAACAAAAATTTCAAAAATCATATTTTACGAAATAATAGAGATCCAAATAAATACAATGTTTCCTCAAATTGGAATGGCTAATTTATATGTAATTTACCCATATTCATCCTAATGAATAACTGTTCATTTACATATAATTATATACTATCTTTATATGTAAATGAACAATGAATGAAAAATGAAATGTAAAATAGACGCTTAAATTTTGAAGGCATCCATTAATAGTACCCACCCGCCCGACAAATTGAAATGACAGTATATATTCTGCCTTTCCGCTAATTTTTGGAATAAACTTTGGATGATATATTTTCTGAAAATGTCTCTAATTTTTAAGTGACTGGAAATAAAAATTTACATAATTTTCGCATTAAATTACACACTAATAATTATTATTTTACGTTCACATCGAGAATTAAGGCGTTAACACAATAAAATTCTTAAGATTCCCGTATCCTGCATCAACCCTTATTCATCTCACTTACAAATAGAAAAGCTCCGACTAAGTGTACAACTGGTGCGCCTAGAATTTTGTGCCTTATGTAGTGACATGCCTTTTATTTTAGATGATTGAATTAAGTAAAATGTATGAATTTAATTGGTTTTTAAATACCTACTGTATTTAAAAACTAAAGATATAAATTAATGTGTGCGATGTGTTATCACGGAATTAGTCTTCCACTCAGCTTATTGTCGTCTCACCGTAAGTGCTATGACGACACTGATAGTGGATCTGGTAACAGCATAAACGTGGGACGGAATATGCACAGTTATGACAATGACATTGATTTGAATTAATTTGATTAAATTAGGAACGTATAAATATTTCATTCGATAAAATTGTAAATACCTCTATAAAGTCATATTCAAATTTCAGATAATTAAAAGGTTGGAAATGACTGGCATACGACTAATAGAAACGCAAATATCCCCGGCGCATTAATAGCTACGGTAGATGTTTTTGAAGATTTAACAAATACTTTTTGAGCAATTTTTCAGCAAATCAATGACGATGACGAAATAACAACTATTACAAATATTACCTTTAGTGTTTGATTCCTTCATTAAGGCGCAATTAACATTGAAATAAGTGATTTTTTTATTTATTGCACGATAATAGTAAAAAATGGCGCTCAATGTACGTAATACGAATCCAGCTAGAATTCAGATAATAGAATTCATCGACATTCATGCGAGAAGTCCTAAGTTCAAGAAAGGAAAGCAATAACGAACATTCTGAATGTCTTTCCTTTGTTTTACTTTAGCAAAGTATTCGCTCAGGGTTTACGATTACGAAAATCCCTCATTGTAATAACTTTATTTTATTGCCATGAGTAAAATTAATATTAATATTTATTTAACATTGGTAATTTACTTGGTTCAGTTTCTTTAATAATTTCTCTCACACTAAGCTAACTTTCTCTCTCAATAAAAGCGACACGTAGAGGTAAATCTACAACTCCCAGAGAAGATGTTCTCTGGAATTAGTCTTGATTTATGTACGTCATTAGCACATCAAGCCATACACTTGTGTTCGAATGTCGCCTCCAGAGCAACGGAATAAGACCCGTCAACGTGTAGCTTGATATTTTGTCGTTCGTGCTTTTAAGTAAATAAATAAAGCACGAAAAATCTATGAAAACCCTACGTTCGAAATTTAATTTACACATCGCTTTTTGTCATTGGATTTCGCATCTCGCCTTAATCAAGTGAGAAATTGGATAAAATGGAACCAGGACGAGTTCAGTGTAAATATGTTGGATCTACTTATCTGATAAATCACGTAATTAAACACCATCCGGTTTCAGCAAAAAACATAACACGTGGGCACTTATGTATTATTTCATATTCTGATTTGTAATCAGTTCTGTTTTAGTATGTTAAATTAATTAATTTATGTTTTAAACGTAACAACCTCGATTTTTTTGTGTTATGCTATTTTCATATAGGTATTTCTGCAAAAGTACGCGTATTTATAGCCCTAACCCCTACATTGTACTAATAATAGAATAGAATAGAATAGAATAGAATCGTTTATTTCATGTTATCAATGTCACAATATTACAATTGGAAATACAATGTCAAGGGATAATTATGATCATCAGTAATAAAATTATAATAATAATAATGAATATAAAATAAAGTAGTATAACTACTGCTTGTCGAATAAAATAAAATTAAAATTGTTTCAAAGGAAAGTCATCGACACTGTACAATTCAATATCCAATAAAAGGATTTTTAGTCGGGTACAAAACGTTTCATCGTTTCTAACACTTTTCAGGTCTGTGGGTAGATGTTCGTAGAATCG
>NW_020654810.1:10033621-10163386 GCF_003589595.1 Hyposmocoma kahamanoa | reverse complement strand
CAACGAATGAAAATATGCAAAATACGTCTGCCTCAATACCACATTGGAAACAAGAGGGCGCAGTTTCCTCAATGCGTATGCAGCACTTCCAAGTTTTTGACATAGAGTTTGTATATGTGACTTCCAGTTCAAATTTGAGTCTAGCGTTAAACCCAAGAATTTACAGGTGTTACATAATGGAACAATGGAGGTGATAATTGGCCTTGTTATAGAATTTCTTTCTGAGAACAACATAAGGTTTGACTTCGATTCGTTAAGAATAAGTCCATTCGCAGAGAACCACTCACACAGCTGCTCATACGTGTAGGCTAATTTTTCTTCCAACTCGTTGTAGGTTTTAACACACACTATAACGGTTGTATCGTCCGCAAATAGAACCACCAATAAGGAATTTAAGTGCAGTAAATCCACAAAGACTTTGTGTTTATGGCACGTTCTGTGATAATTTACGATGAGTAATGAAAAAGCACTCTGATACGAAATTGTTTCATAATCCATGCGCTAAATAATATTTTTATATTTTTGATCTGGGACATACAAATAGTTACAAGTTATTTTCATTCAAATTAACTACACTATATGAATGAAATTTGAATCAGTGACAGGGTGCCCAAAAAGCTCACAGCCTTCCCCCTTTGCATAACTATGCTAGAATCGTGGATAAAGCCAGCCCCATTATTGATAAATGGTTTCGAACCAATGTGACCCGGAAATTAAAAGTAATGCTTTTAAGAAATAAAATACGCTCAACCCACCTTTGAATTTTATTCGATTTTTCAGTGTTTGTATTGACCATGTCGCAACAATACATAATTATGACGGTGACAAAACGTATCATTGTTACTCGAGTGCCATCGTTGAAGAGTAAGTAAATAGATTGTTGTTGTGAATTCGCTTCTATTTTTAAATATGTATAACTACTGTACTTGTGAAAAAATTTTAAATGAATTTCAAGAATTTCTTTTTGTTTCTGATTTGTGTTTGTGGCCCCTCTATTTTGTATTACAAAAAATTGTTATCAGCTCCAAAATGTTGGGGTGTCAGCGATATGCCTTAATAAACGTTCATTCAAAAAATAGAAACAAAAGCCTTGTGACCGTGTTGTTGGGATTGTGCGAAGAATAGCAATTTTAACATAGCAATAAAGGCGAATTTATTCTTAAAAGCTCTACAACTAAGGTGTAGTTTGACGTGCAACAAGTAGGTAGTCATTAAATGGGGCTCAGCTGCTGTAAAATAATTTGGTTTCTCGATAAGGTATACTGGGGCGGGTTAATTGATAACTTCCATTTGTTAATGACAAAAATACTGGAGACTATTACGTATCATTCTATTTATTAGGGCTCCTCTGGTATCGGAGGTTGGACAACACCATGGCAATCTTGACGTCTTTAACGCCGCAATTTTATGACCGCACTAAAGAACGAGCTCTCCTTCCCCTCAAACAAGAGTGCCTCTTTCTACCGACACTTCATTTTTGCATTTTTGTCTGGAGCATAGTTTCCCAAAGTGATCCCCACCGTGGGCGCTGATGAATCCTATCGGGTAAGGGCCTTGGAAGCAATTACGGGGCGTTGATGCTACCGCAACCCCTGGACATGCGGTAGCGTTTGAAAAAAAAAACCTATATTATGTGTATAAATTATACTACATATTATTATTGGTTATTATATTATATTATATGTATTATTTTATTATTATTATTTTTCTGTTTTATTTGTGATTTTTTGTGTTAAGTTAATATAAAAAATACGTGTTTTCAATTATTCTTTGTGGTGGTGGGCGTTGAAATTTTTTGTCTTGCTTAGACAAGATAAAAAAATTCTTTTGACACAAAATGTTTTTAAACCTATGCTCTGTATGATAAGTTGGAACATTTTGTACCTATCATTCATTATGACGTGGTCGAAGTACGGCATCTTTCTGCTTTTAATAGTGTTCATAAGCTCTACCTTTGAGATTTTCGGAATTTATGTGCGTAATTTAATTTGTAATTTATCATGAGCTTTTCGGTGAAGAAAACCTATACACATCTGCAAAGCAGTTTAATGATGTGTGTGAAGTTCTCAATCCGCGTTGGAATCCGCGTGGGAACTGAACCAAAACCCTGTTTGTGAGAGGTAGCCTGTGCCCAGTAGTGGGACTATATATATGCTAATTATTTATTATTGTTTTTATTTTAACTTATATTACAGGTTGAATAATTTCATCTTGTCCATTACTTTGATTGAAAATCAAAGTAATGAACAATTACTTTACCATAGGTATTTTTAAAGCTTTTAGTATATAATATTAAGTAGTATGTACATTATACATGTAAAACAACAACGATGGGCCGTGCGTATGAATCCTTTGTTCGCGAATCGGATTCACATTTGGCTGGATTTTTACCTGCTTTTGTCGCATGGGAATGCGCTCCTCAAATATTTGGAAAACTTTTTTTATCAAAGGCTTTTCGAATTGTAGTACACAAACATTTATTTGAATAATCGATTAACATTTTATGTAACCGAATACTCTGTATGTAGGTATAGTACGTATAGTCTACATAGTTTACACTAACATTATTATGCTTTGAAATTTGACATAAATATGTGTCAAATTTCAACTACGACTACTTGTAATCAACAAATACTTGAACAAAAAATATTCTATTTAGAATCGATTAATTGAATGGAATACGCGTGTTTACGCGTGTTTACGCGTATTCCGTTCAATCAATCGACTTAGAGCGAGCGGAAGGAGGTTTCCATGACTAAATAGTTCTTGTGACGTCATAGTGGATACAAAACAAGTGGCACGCTTGGTTTTCATACACATTGCTGTACTTGAGGCGTCTATCTTGATATATGTCTGTGACTTAGATAGAATTTTGATTACACTTACAACGATTCGATGTCCCTATCGATCGATCCTATGGATGGGGATTTCCGGGAGGGGGGGGGGGGGGGGGGGGGGGAACTACGGGCTCAATCAAAACATTATTAAACAATTGTAACAACATTATCAAAATATTATTAGATCATGTAAACATTATCAAATTATTTCCAAATTATAAAAACATTATTCAGTTATATAAAAATGATTAAATTGTAAAAATGTTAATAAATTATTTAATTATTAAAAATACTAATGAATTATTAAAACCTTACTTTCTGGTCTTAGCCATTTTTCTATTACCTCTCTGTATTGTCACGTTTTAAGATTCTTGCATTCTTATCTCGAGATAGTTTACGGCAAGTGGTGTTATAAATTTGTGGATGTAGATAAAAAGGAAATTTTTTGGCAAAACTGGTTTTAATTCCAGGGAGTGAAAGCCTATAGATGCGCCGTTTAAGGAGAAACTCATATTCGCGTGACTTTATTGCCCTTTTATGTGCTGTTCTGGATGCTTTAAGAATGTATCCAATACAAACTGTCATAGGTATTTTTCAAAACTGAACCAATAATTCAATTTAAGACTTTAGTTCACGTATGTGAAGTGTGAATTTCACAATAAACTGGGCAATAGTTTTATCACAATATTAAGTTTGCTGCACGTTAGTACATGCATAAGCCTATTGGCTGGAATTCGGTGGTAGTTACGAATCACACTACACATCACATGTGAAGCATTTTATTTTTCGTTGGCGTTATTTGTTCATCAAACCCGTATGGCTGGAGATCTGTTACCAATTTTATGACTTTTTGCGTGTAAGTACGTAATTAGGTGGATTTGGTCTAGGTTGATTTCTGAGTTCGGTGTATACGATATTTCAAAAACTAATTTTTATTGTTGTATTTACTATTTTTTACATTGATAATGACTAAAATACAATAACAATTTATTGGTTTATTAAGTACGGTCGGTTACAAGTAATATCAAAAAATGTATATCTTCTGAATGTCGTGGACTTGACTTCGATGGGTTTTATGCCACCGAATTCAGAAAAGCTACCACCGAAGCCATATTCTGTATGAAAAGTGACAATTTAGTAATATAATACCTATTATTGATTTTTGCAATTTTATATATATACTTCGAGCTGAAAATGAATAAAAAAATCAAAAGAGAAGAGAATTCTTGGAAATCACTGAGATGAAGGAATTTACTAAAAAAGCAAAGATAAAAAGCGATCCAATTCTATAAGAAAGGTTTAAAGAAAAAGATAGACAGAGGCATGCGAAAAAAGCTCAAGATATTGAAGTTGCATGAATTACCTTGGTATGTACAAAAAGCAATGAAAGATATTAATCACACAAGTTCTAAAATAAAATTGTGAATCTTCTTGCAGCTATAGATTGCGTTCCTGATTTTTTTTTAACGCAAGCCAAAAAAGCTAAATAGCCAAACTCAAGTTCTTTCACTCACTTTTAATTGATAGCCATAAGATTAAATTTGTTTGCTTTTCGTAAAAAATTTAGTATTTTAAGGCCCGATTTAATAATTAGTCCTTATTTTATTATGTATTAGTAAATGTTTATGAATATTGATTGTTTTTGTTCCTTTTCCTTAAAATATTATATACAAAACTAAATGCAGTTATGCCTTCGTTGCATAATTCCTAATTTCGGTGTAAGCTGAATTCGGTGGACCAAATAAGTCAGTAACTGTTAGGAGTCTAGTTGCCCAACTAGTATACTCTTATGTAGGTTTCAGTTCATTTTCCTTACCGCTCAATGTTTCTCCTGAAATTAGGAAAAAAATTTCGACCACCGAAGTTAGAAAAATTAGCCTCTCTTGGAGAAATGCCCGCAACTAGTAGAGGGTAAACTAACATCCTCCTTATCATCGGATGTCCTGGATGTCCGGATGAGGATGACCGGATCGATCGACGCATCTTCTATTATCGCGTCGGGAAGTGAGTGTGCCTACAGCTCCGTTGCCAGTGAGGGGAGTTATAGTTGAATTTAGATTCAAGGGCTTAGCAGTGGCAACCGTTAGATGTGCAATAAACAACGGGCAGTGAGCGTACCAACAGCTCCAGTACCTATACGGAAAATAGGGAGGGGCTTCTCACCTGAGACACTGTCTTTTTGAGAACCGGATGAAGTTCGTGACAACGTTCTGTGACAACCCTGTCCACGGGCTGATCTGAGCTTATTACGATTTGTGGATCATGTTGTTATAAAACAGTAAACAAGCGTTGGCCTAAATTTCTATGATTTTTATAAATGACCGATTACCGCACTGCTGTTTTTTTCTGATTTCTAATTTAGCAGACAGTTTTGCACAAAATGGTATGCTTGTGTTTTTTTCTCATCACCATACGGAAATAGTAGCGGCCGAAACTGAAAGTGTGCCATCAACTAATTAGAATAATTTAATTAACAAACACATATAAATGAAGAGAACACGAAATGGTTCACCATTACAACTATTAGACTGGAATGGCATACAAGGCTTTCACTAACGAATAATTAAATTACCTAAAAGTATATAGCCATTTTACTATTTCATCCGCATTTTACCGCAGCATAATTCAATTTCTTCGAATGGACCGTAGTATTAAGACTTAAAGCTAGTGCTTAAAAGAGCTAAGCAATTTAACTACGGATGACGAGATTTCTTATCAAATTACGTAAACTTCTCAACTGTTTGCGAGTTTCTTAAACATAAAAGTTTCTTCTACACTTAAACATAAAAGAACTGTAATAAACATAATGTAAGCTGGTATCCATTATGCCCATAATATGTGTGTAAATATTAATCTCATCATCGTTAATTTTTTTAATGCCATATGTGCCGAGGCCGTGGGCCGAGGTCTAGCGGAGGGCGAAGCCCGAAGCGTCCGCACGCTACCTTACGTAGGTAGTATACGGGGACAAGATTTCACAATTGTTCAAAATGTACGGCATACTCCCCGATGTAGTGGAAATAATATCTTATTTATCGAGTTCTTAGGTTTTTGCGATTGTTACACATAGGAAATGAAACTATTTTTCCGGATTTAAATCGCGTATATTTATTTTTTCAAACAAACCGACATTTCGGGCCCTGTACAGGTCCCATGGTCACGGTTGACTGAGGTGGTACAGTCTTCAACCAGTTATATCTGATATTGATGCAAACCGCCCTATTTTTTCACTATAGTTACAATAGTTATTAATTAAATACCTTATTTTTAATTTTACAAAGAAAACATTCCAATTTAGGCTACATTAAGTTTTACAAATTATTTTATTGAATGAATTTTTATTAAGTTTAATTTATTATTAATTATTAATAGAAATTAGAATAAACTAAAACATATTAATTAGTACTGCAGCCTTATGTCTGTTTGGGATTTTTCATTAGAGGAAATACTGGATCCCAAACTGGTGGTACGGAGAAACCATCTTCCCTGTTGAAATTAGGATGTTTTTTAATTTCAATGGTCTCTCGCAGCATCCTGGGTAGATAACAGACTTCTTTTGCAAGGACCTGGGGTTTGTCAAACTTCATTGAATGTGTAGGTTTATCCATGATAATATCTTATTTACATAAACAACTTATAGCGTTGTTGTATCTCGACCGTCTCTCTGTTAGATTCTTTTTTATTGGAAGCTATGCCAAAAAGAGAAGTATTTAGGGCAAAAATGCCAGACAATCACTTCAAATTTCTGGTCTCAAACTAGGGAATTTCTTGTACTAGGAGTACCAGAGTAACGATAATTTAAAACCAGGACCAACTTAAAAATGTTTTTTTCATTAATTGGCTCGAATAAGGGATCGAATCTGGAACCACCTCATCAAGCGCTCATAGTACCAATCACTGTGCCACCGAAGAGCATAAGAACACCCCATAATCTGAAAGCGACCATGCGCCGTATATAATAAACATTGCTTTGGCTGCAACACAAACACGTTTAAACATTTTCGAATACTTCTTAACATACTTTAAGTCACAAAGATCTGAGGGGCACTGCCAGTGCGCCCGACACTCTGAGACATAAGTTGACAAGTCCCATGCGCCTGTAATGTCACCAGCACCCCTAACCTTCAAAACGGGAACACAGTAATGCTCACATTACTGCTTGGCGGCGGAAATAAGTAAGGTGGCAGTACTTCCCTGGACGATCTCTTTCACAAGGAGCTCTACTACTACTGGAATGAATAAGTATATAAGTATATAAATAAGTATAGTAATAAATAAAGAAGCATAGTAATTTTTTAACCGCACCCAAAACGACACGAGTTATAACTTTTAAGCTTTTGTCTGTGTTTCTGTGAATGTGTCTGTCTATAGCGTAGTTGCTCCCAAACGGACGTGTTGTTCTCAAAACAGTTTCTTTATTTGAAGACTGGTTTATTTGGGATGATTCTTAGGTATGTTTGATAAGCATCTGCTAAGATTCGTCAGCTTTTTATCTATTATTAAGATCATTGATGATGCTGATCTTATCTAGCCATTATTCTTATCAAGATCATTAGTTTCGACGACCTTGGTGGCCCGATGGTTTACGATGTGGGTGCTGGATACAGAGGTCCTAGATTTGATTCCCGGTGGAACCAATTCGGAAAATTAAATTTACTGAATTGGTCTCGGAAGTGCCCCAGAATTGTATAATAATAATAATAATAATAATAACTCACACACTCAACATAGCCCCGCACTAGGGAAACCCTGTGTCGCGGGTGCCATGGACACACATATAGACAACCACAAATTACACCCAAACTCACGAGAGAAATAATTATAGGCATATATATAATTATAGAAATAATATTTCTCCCGGCCCGGGAATCGAACCTGGGACCTCTGCGTGGCAGTCCGGCATGGTAACCGTTCGGCCACGGAGGCAGTTAATCTGTTTCTCTGATACTCATAGAAAATCTCTGATACTCATAGAAAATTCAGTTGCTCTGATACTCATAGGTCCCAGGTTGAGACCAATCAATTGGTGCGGTTGTTTGGCACATATTACCAACATATACATTTTTTTTTTCCTAGTAAGTGTAGGGATTTGAACCATACTATGTATCTAGTTTTCATAATTTTAATTTGTTTTATGCCGAGAATAGTTCATGATATTTTTAATAGACCATTATTTTACTACTGTACTGGTACAAAAATAGCGTTGTAACTAAAAACAGAAAACTAGTAACAAGAAATCGACTTTAAGAAACTTCACGCATGATGTTTCGCATAAGCTATGTGGCTATACTACATGAAAGGCTACTGGGCTTAGACCCACAGGATTGAAGAAAAATAGAAACATAGATATGTTTGAATTTTAAACAAAATGTTCAGGCGCGAGTACAGTCGGTATAGTTCACTAAGTGACAATACGTAATTGAGACACTACGTGAAAACTGCTACAAACAGAATAAGTAAATTGTACCTTACTTTTCTACTATTAATTTTGCAAGCTTAATTATCTAGGGAGCATGTTATATATATATGGTGTATAACATCCTACCAAGCCATAACAAGGATAAAACTGAAAGAACTAAGCAATATCTTTGGTAATTAAATTTCCGATTTGATATTTTTTTATATCGTTAATCAATTAGAGTGCCAATAAAAATGTAAGTAATATTTACTACTCAATTCTCATGATTGAAAGTCCAATTTTATTCTGTCGTTTATGTTGCATGTTAGAAGCAGTTACATGTAATAGTAGATTGTACATAAAACGCGTCATTTTACCCGAGACGCGTATATCCACCCGAGCCGAGAGTGCATACTTAAGTCGAGGGTAAAATGAGTTTTATGAACGAGTTATACACTCTGCTTTTCACTTCGATTGCGAGGAAATTAAACAGCAATATTACAAATAAACGATAACACAACTATTGCCAAGAAAAAATAAGAACTTTCCGCCAATGCATTACTTTTTTTTCTACTCGTGCTGTGCCGATCTACATAATGCTGAGTTATATTTTACAAGCTTTTATTTTTTATGCATTTCTATTTCTTATAACTTGTTAGAATTACTATAGCCTACTTTTTTAATTTTGTAATATAACATGGATTAAAAAAACAAAAGTAAAACTGTATTTTATAAAGTTCTAGTTTGCGTGGCTGTTGGCGCAGGCGTCATAGCCTCGGTCTTAAACGACGATTTTATTTTATGCAGCCTACACCCAGCATAAATACGAACTTTAAGAGCATGAGAAGTGAAAAAAGTTTTTTTATGATACCAAGTGACTACGAAAAGTGCAATTCAGAACACCTGTCACCCTCAGACGTAAGTTGATAAGTCTCATGTGCCTGTAATTTCACCATTACCTTTACCGTTTAAAACGGAACGCAATGGTAAACATTACTGGAAATAGGTAAGGTGGCAGTACTTCCCTGGACGAACTCTTTCATAAGGAGTTCTACTGCTAGTAAAATGCTATTAAAGTACACTAGTATGCTATTAAAGTAGCAATGCTATATAAAGTAACTTTGGTATAATAAAGCCACATGTGATTATACGTCAAAATTGAATTTATCACATGAAATTCATAAAAGTAATATGAAGTACATAACAAATTATGTGTATGTGCAATTTTATGACTCACCTAATTAGGTGAAAAAAAAAACTAATTTCGTTCTTAGAATTTTAAAACCTCTCTCCTGAAAAGTTGTCATTTTGCACATGCGGCCTTATTACACCAAGCATGCAAGCATATTAATTAATAAGTATACTTTTTATCGAGTTCTTAGGTTTTCGCCATTGTTACACATAGGAAATGAAACTATTTTTCCGGATTTAAATCGAGTATATTTTTTTTTAAACAAACCAAACTTTCGTGCCCTTGTCCCATGACCTGTCCTATGACCTGTCCCATGGTCACGGATGAAGTATACTATTTATCTATATCTTACACAAAAGTTCGTAGCTTTTGCACAATCAGCAAGTACTATTAGAAAGTGCAGATTGTGCTCGTTCTCTCTAGAAAGTTAGCAAAAATCGATCATTAACGAACTTTGGCTGGTATGTATAGAGGGCTTTGTCAATACTTCTACGATCAGGAATACCGAATTGTTCATTTGCCCAGCTTAAAACGTATTAACTTTGTTTGCCTCAACAGAATTCGAGATGCTGGAGCTTTATCTAAATCGGCTGACTTGGTCGTGACTATGGGAGGAGGTCTACTCTCCCGTACTCCATCCGATATCCGTCCGAAGCAGTGACAAATATTATTTTTTATAATATCAAGTGACGGGACGAACTAGTCGTGCGCCTGATGGTACACGCCTGTCCATAACAGTTGCAGTGCCACTCAGAGCTTTAAATCGCAAAGGTACTGCCACTGCGCCCAACGCCCTGAGACATAAATTGACAAGTTCCATGTGTCTGTAATTTCACCAATACCCTTAACCCTTTAAAACCGGAAAGTAATGCTAATATTACTGCTTGGCGGTAGAAATAGGTAAGGTGGCAGTACTTCCCTGGACGAAGTTTTTCACGAGCTCTACTGCTGCTTCAAGTAATACTCAAATCAAAAAACAATATCAAGTATGAAGCTTAATTCGTATCACGCGTTTTTTTAGTTTGTTCGCGTATTACTTATTTGACTGAATTGTTCTGGACGGATGTTCGACGGTGTACGGGAGTAGACCTTGTTGTTTAGTTTGTTCGAAAAAATAAATACATGAGTTAGATCTCAAATAATCTCAGTACAGAGTACTAAAAACCGACCTCAAAAGCACGTGGAATTACATTACCAAGTTTTATTGAAATCGGTTACCGGAAAGTGCGCAAACTCGGATTCATCCCCTAGTTCGCCACTATACGAGACTTGACACGGGAGATAATAAAAATCGACTCTCACTACTCAAAGTATATTGAGAGAAAAACGCCCTGAATTGGAGAATAGCAAAATCAACTGTTAGCATTCCTAAAATATCTTTATAATATTGTACAATAATATTAGTAATTTGTTTGCGTAAATTTGAGTATTTTGCTATACAGTAATATTGTACTCTATAGCAAAATACATGATTAAATAAGATTCGGCACCGGAAGTTGTGATTATTATACGCGAGCTGTTTCTCGCTTGGTGGGGTAACCTGATTGATATGAAGAGGGCTTAAAAGCGGGAAGCAGCACCTGTTCCACACAGATTATTACTAAAAATTATAAGGTGTAGATTGTAATCATTATACGTTCGTAATAGTTAAAGTCAAGAAGTTATATCCAGCATTTAGTTATTTTAAATATCCCCTTTCATAGTTCAGTAAGTGGCATTAGCTGAGCATTTTGTTTAAAACTTGGTGAAAGGACATAACGCTCATAAAAGGTACGTTTCAACGTTTTTTTTTCTCTTTCTCCTCTTCACGATTTCTTAAAATTTAGCTTAGAGTACGATTATAACATCGTACTCTTGCATTACTGGTTTGTCAATGTGGCATGTTGACGCATTAACCCAGCTGACGTAGAATTTTCCCCTACTCTTCAAGTTCGAAATATATGTAGATTCAAATTGGATAACAACGGTACAACACAGCGATTCTGAATTACAAAGAATTATTTCCAATACAATAATATAGTAGAGAGTAATAATATAGTAGAGATTAAAAACAATTATTGACGAAACCTTTGAGAAAATTTAGAGTAACTTTTAGTTTGCCAAAATGAGACGATTCATAAAAAAATACGTTGACTCTTGCTTGGAGTGTGCTCATGCAAAAGTTCCAGCCAGTAAAAAGTCCGGCGATCTTCATCCTTGGTATAGGTTGATTGTCCCTTTCACACAATCCACATTGATTACTTAGGACCTTTTGTTCGTAGCAAAAAGAAAAACTCATGTTTATTATTGATAATAGACGCATTCACTAAATATATCATGTTGGTATCAAGTAAAGAGCACCAAAACCGTACATTCTATTCGAGCAATGAAAAATTATTTTCACACTTTCGGTGTTCCGAAACGACTCATCTCAGATACCTCCTTCCTTCTCCTTCCTACCTTTACGGCTAAACGTTTTAAAGAATATTTACATTCGGCATTAAACATATTTTAAACGCAACTGCATCACCACGCGCCAACGGTCAAGTTGAGCGGTATATTAGAACGGTTTTGTCTGCTCTTACTGCTGCTACTTATGGTAAACAAGAACGATTATGAGACGAGTGTGTCTCCGAAATACAATGGGGTTTAAACAATACAGTCAACAAAGGGACAGGCAAGACTCCGTCTCAAGCTCTTTTCGGCCTTCAACTAACTGGCGTGTCAGATTCGGTTTTATAATCTCACATTGATAGTAACGTGATAGAAGACTTAGATAATGATGTTAGAAGTGAAATGTCAGAACATACACAATTAAATCAACAACGACAGAAAGAAAAATTCGACAAAAGTAGGAAAAAGTTAACTTTCCAGGTCGGTGAACTAGTTACAGTAGAAAGTGAGATACCAGAGTGAGGTCAGAGTAGAAAATTAGTTCCCAAGCTGCGCGGCCCTTACCGTATTGCTACAGTGTTTGATAATGATAGGTATGTTGTTAAGGATACACCATTATCTCGAAAGGGTAATCGAGCATTCAGTGGTATTTTCTCTGTTGATAAAATCCATCGTTGGATGGTATTTCGTAGGAATAACTACAGCGATTCTAATAGTGAAAGTGACTGAGTTCATCTTTTGTTGCATTTGGTGGTGCATTGGTCTCAAAATTAATAATTTCTGTTATACTTGAGCTGGACATTGAATGTATGATACTATCTTAGTTTTATCATTGGTTACGTTTAAAAGTAATCCTGTTGATATTGGAGACATGTAGGGGCTCCAGTGTCACGTTAAGCAGCATTGGAGACATGAAGGGGCTCTAGTATTGTATTTAACTACAATAGTAGAAGTAGCTGGAGACATGCAAGGGCTCCAATACTTCATGCAATTATCTATATTGGAAACATGAAGTGGATCCATGTATCCATATAAAATAATGTAAAATTTGAATATTTAAATTAAAATCAATAATATAATGTGAAGTTAGAATAAATTTGTGTACTTGAACATTAGAATAATGTTATTTAATTGAATATTAATGAACTTTGAATCCATAAATTATAAATATTTATGCTGTAAATAAATAATATATTATGTTATGTAAAGATGTTAAAATACGATTATAATATTAATGTTGTACTATTTCATAAGTATATTGTCTATCATGTAATAAAGAACATAATCTAATATCGCCGTTTATATGTAGTGATAAATACATCTACGAAAAACTTAGTTCTACTTAAAAGCAAATGCAGTTCTAATTTACATGCTGTACTGTGATATTATTGTGGAGACGGCGATATTAGATCAGATTCAGATTCAGATTCAGATTCATTTATTTCTCAAATATAACATTACAGTATAAATTGCACTACATGTCAAAGTATAAGAAACTATATTGAGATCGTCAGACAAAAAGGAAAATTATAAGAAAAGCACACAATAATTAGAAAATGAACAATTCATTATATAATATTGTTGTTATTAAATTATATGTCAAATATCATTCTCCATCAAGGATCGTTATAAGTTGGTAACAATTATACAAGAGTATGTTAATGCGGTAAAAATTAGAATAAAAATCGATCGATATAGATCGATATAGTTATGTGATGTAATTTTAAAAGCTGCTGTACCCGTATTCATGAAATTATGTAAAGATACTTAGTATTATTTCTTTAATTATTATTTTTTATTTTTTTTTCTCGAGACTACAAAAGGTCAGGAAAGGTCGACTGTTAGCATTCTTAAAACATCTTTATAATATTGTACATTAATATTAGTAGTTTGTTTGCGTAAATTTGAGTATTTTGCTATAAAGTAATATTGTACTTTATAGCAAAATACATGATTAAATAAGATTCGGCACCGGAAGTTGTGATTATTATACGCGAGCTGTTTCTCGCTTGGTGGGGTAACCTGATTGATATGAAGAGGGCTTAATAGCGGGAAACAGCACGTGTTCCACACAGATTATTACTAAAAATTCTAAGGTGTAGATTGTAATCATTATACGTTCGTAATAATTAAAGTCAAAAAGTTATATCCAGTAGTTAGTTATTTTCAATATCCCCTTTCATACAACCATTACAATAATCGCTCCTTATAATAAAATTTAGGCGTTATTTATAAAAATGAATCCACATGCATGAATTGAACAGCCACCTTTAGAGGTGGACGATTTTCGTCAAAATTAAAAGGGACCACTACGGAGGTACCCTCTTTCCAACAAAAAAGAATCATGAGAATCGGTTCACAAATAACGGAGTTATCGCGTAACATACAAAAAAAGAAAGCATTCAGTCCAATTGAGAACGTCCTCCTTTTTTTGAAGTCGGTTAAAAATAGTTTCATTTCCAATGTGTAATAATCGCTAAAACCTAAAAACTCGATAAGTCGTTATACACTTTAGTGTAGTTGTACTCTTGTAGTACCTAAGTGTACTTAGGTACTACAAGTACAACTTCAAATGAAATATATAATAAGAAAATGTATTTTCCTTTGAAGGTGTGCAATGACTGATATGATATTTGTAATAAGTGGATAGAATTTATGTCTACATAGTAGTTTTGGCGACACACAGTAACTAGTTTGACACCCTCGGGTTAGTAAATAATAGATTTCTGTACCGCCACCTTAATTTAGCATTGTTGACACGGGACAAAGCAAACTAATAAATGCTGCCATGCTTCATGTACAGTCCTGCCCCGGCAATGTAGATTTTTGTAACATAATATAAAAGGTACTTTGATGGTAAATTGTACTTTGTGATTCAGCGTTGAAGGGTTTCATATTTTTGATATTGAATAATAGATAGATAAAACGTTTATTTGGATCTACAGACACACATACATAACAGAAAAATATGTAATAGAAAGAAAAAAAAACAGCAGAGTCGCAGCACTGCCGAACACCCAGTTATGTAAGTGTGCTGTAGCAATGCAAAAAGGCCACAGCTCCGCGTCGGTGATTACTCAGGAGCAAACAGCTGATTTACAGCTATAACCTAGAGATTTCCGCAGATATAATAACGAGCTAGCTGACACCATTTTCATGTTGTATATATTAAACAAATAATAATTTCGAAACTAAATAAATACGGAAGATAATATATTCATGTGTTCTACACGTGCGCCCTGTGGTGTTGCTGGGGCTGCCCCGATTCTGCAGCGCGTCAGGCATGTTTGCGCAGGCGATATAGATGATGTTCATGCTATCATGCGAAAGAAAACGGCCTCGCTGCTCTGCAGACTACGGGATAGATATAAGATTCTCCACAATAGACCTGTATGCGTTATTTAAAGTGCACTCGCAAAGGAAATTGTTTGTCTCCACTCTACTCACGAGTACCAATATGATCCATACATATTCAGGAATAAACAAAGAACTGACAGAGTATGTAAAACTACGATAGGCATAGAATTGTTTTATTAGAACATCATATCTACTTCTTTTGATTTTCACTTTATAAGTAAATAAATAAAATGATATGTATCCTTCACTTCTTCACAGTTTCAATTATAATGACACAACACAATTACAATCACACGCACAAGCACGCACGCACTCACGCACGCACGCACGCAAGCATGCACGTACACACAAAGGCACAAACACACACAACACACAAAGGCACAAACACACACTCACACACAGACACTCAGTCAAAACACAATTACACGAAACAATTGTTAATGTATAATTTTGTTCATTATTTTGATACATAACTTGTTTTGTTAGTAATTAATTACACATCAGTTGGACTATCTAGTTACACTAGTTATCCGGAGTTGGGAGTTATCTATAATTAATAGCTGCAACATAAACTTTATCGACCCATTGTAGTTATTATCGAATAAATACATATTATATAAATGTTGTCATTGTTTCCAATAAAAATTTGTATGTTATAATTTTATTTACTCGTAGAAAAAGTATTGTATGCAATGATTACAGAGTTAGGTCTTAAAATCTCGTACTCTGTTAGTTAAGCCAGTCGGCAAACGGTACTCGACTTAGGAACCCTCATTATGCAACGATTGCATAAAATATTATTGTGAACATAAAATACTTGTTCACATATCTGCTGTTATGATGAATGATCTTTTTCATCTGAACAAAACTATGCACATATATTTTTTTCTTTGTACCTACGTAGAGATTCAATAAATTATCTCATTAAAGTTATTTATACTACATGAAAGACCAGTGCGTAATATACCCACGCATTAGCTAATTTACGATGTTTCTTAATTTTAACATTATTTATTTACGTAAATTTATGTATATTGACATGACATTCCATGATAATAATACATAGGGCGACTATAAGTTTCCGGAACTGGCCACTTACATAAACAATATTTAAAAAGTAATTACATCATTCGAAAATAGAACTCTTTGGCTGTTGAATACAGTTTGTTTCATCTGACTGTCACTTGTTTTTACATTTTGGCGTCATTTTAGAAATTGGTTGTAGACATCACCGTGCATATAACTCGTGACTATTTTCGTAGTATGATTTTTTACGACTTTAAGTGTAATTTAACAGCTCAGTGGAGCTTCGCTCGGCTTCAAACTGCTTTTGGCGATGAAGCACCATGCAAGACGACTATTTATAGCTGGTTTGCAGAATTCAAACGCGGTCGTGTGAATCTCAGTGACGAATTTCGTGATGGTCGCCCATCCACTGCTGTGAACAACAAAAACATCGATGCTGTGCGCCGTGTGATCAAAACAGACAGGCATGTAACATACCATGAGATTCGGGCATCTTTAGGCATAGACATGAGTCAAATACAATCAATACTGTACACACATTTGGGTGTGAAAAAGCTGTGTTTTCGGTGGACCCCACACAATTTGACTGAGGCTCAAAAAACGGATCGCGTCACGTGGTGCAATGCCATGCTTACCAGATTCAACGAAGGGGCGTCAAATTTAGTATCGGACATAGTAACTGGTAACGAAATATAGATTTATAGTTAGATCCCAAAACAAAGCAGCAATCGAGCGTATGGGTCTTTCGAGATGAGCCGAAATCAACCAAAGTGGCGCGCGTGCAAAGTGTCTCTAAGCGGATGACTGCTTACTTTTTTAATAAAACTCGACACATGGCTACTGTTGCTTTGGAGAATCGTTTTACCATGAATAGTGAATGGTACACGACCATTTGTGTGCCGGAAGTTATTGACAAACTCCGTAAAAATAACCGTAAACGCCGTATCATTTTGCACCACGAAAATGCCAGTTCTCACACAGCCACACAGACAAATGAGTGAACAACGTTGATCTTATGAGCCATCCCGCGTACAGTCCCGACCTGGCACCTTGTGACTTTTATTTATTTCCAAAAATTAAGAATCAGTTACGCGGTCAACGATTTTCATTACCTGAAGAGGCTGTCGAAGAGTATGAAAAATATGTTTCAGAGATTGTCACGGAGGAGTGGCATAAATGTTTTCAAAAGTGGTTCAAGTACAAGTTGGTACAAGTGCATTAACGCCAACGGAGAATGTTCTGAGAACCAATAAATTCATTTCTGACCATTTATAGTATTGTTTTCTTATTCATTCCGGAAACTTATAGTGCGCCTCACGTAGTATACTGGACATGCTTAGCAACAATTAATTTACTACATAGTTTTTATGAACTTGTATTGCAAAACATAGACAAAACGCTCATAATACGTTTAGTTATCTATAAATAGAACACATGTAGTTTACGACATTTCAAAATAAATAATTCTACTTTGGCATTAAGACATTTGGCAGGAAATCAAAGACTCTTTATAAAGTATTTTTAGAAAAAACTAAACTGTTTTTCCACATCGTATCTTGATTCGTATTCGTAGATAAAATAACTCTCTTTCTATTGTTTACTTTTTTACTTAAGTGAATAAATCATGAAGAATTCTTCTAATAGGATAAGATGGCTTGAACTTTGAAATAAATGTATTATGTTCATTAAAGGAACGCTCAGAACCGAGTATATTGTACCGAGTATATCCAGGAAAGGTTAATATAATTTTGCTAAGAGCAAGTACAACGAGCTTATAATATTGCCTTGATTTATGGTCCTGCTGTGGTCATGCTTAACACATACCTACAACATAAAATGTACACACTGGTTTATATCCAGAAACTAGTCTAACCATAAAGACATTATATATAAACATATGTAGATAAATCATATTCACATTGACGCTTCTTAATGAACCTTCAGAATGAATGAAAATTTGTAGAAGACGATTTTAATTGTATTATTTTTTCTTCTCGAAATTATTAATATAATATTGTAACAACCACAACAACTTTAACACGCCATTAGTTCCATCGCACCACCGCTAGTTGTCATTAGTCGTACTCTGAAACGCGCTATCGTTTTGTTAACTCCAATAGTATAAGTCATCACATATGTTTTGTGCTGTGGAAGTTTATCATAAATGCTTACTACCACTATAGCATTGATATGGCACTGGACGGCACTCGAGTTGTTGAGACGTTTCGGTCCTATTACTGCCATTTAAGGTTTTGGTACTGGACTGTGCCAAGTGAGACGTACTGTTGAGTCCATAACCCTGTAAACTTACACTTTTTGATAATATAATATACACCTTTTAAGTCATCAAGTCTGCATCTAATTCGTCGTTCTACGTACCCCTTTCGCTAACCAGCGCTACAATATCAAATTAATAATAATAATTATATTTAATAATAATACATTAATTTAATAAAATATTTCCTAAAAAGTTATACCTTTATACAAAAATATTGTCTAGTTTTGATTATACTATTAAAAAAGTATATTTTTTCCTGAATTTAGAATAATTCTATAGTAATATATTTTTCTAAAAGCCACTTTGATAATGTATTATTATATCAGCACTATTATGTCAAACCTTACAATTACAATAGAATCTGTCTTCTGTTATAAGTACAAAATAAATTTATTCGTTTTTTATAGAATAAGCTTATTTTATATGTCTTATTTTGTATGTCGTTCTTGATATTACCACGTATTGGTTTGACTCGGTAGAGTAACCAAAACCGTTCGTAATTGCCATTGTAAATAAGGAATTATGTGGATTTTTCCGATTTTACAATCATATAAAATAATATCTTGTGACTTGTATATATTATATATTGTGTACACATCTTTATCAAAAAATTTTACAAAAAATAACTTTGTTAAAATCTTAAAAGTAATATCGTGTAGTTCGTAAGATTCCCTATCTGCGGATTGGTATTGTTTTGGACGCCAGACAGGCACCTGTCGGAGATGTACAAAGTAAAGTGATCCCAAAGGATCTAGCAGGAACATCAAAAATGCTTCCATGATCCAGTGACCCATCCATCCATCAACTCATTTGAATCGGTTTGTCATGGCGAAAATTCTTCAGTGCGAATTGAGACGCCGGTAGCGCCACACGCCTTCACTCACCGCGCTGCGTCGTGACGCGAAGCCGACGGCTTACCATTCATTATTGTACCCTAGTGCACGCACCAATTCTGATCTCTAGTCTCGTGTTTCATAGTTCGTTGCAATGGCAACCAACACAATAGCAGATTGGTAAGCCAATTTTAAATCCACAATACTTAGTTTTCTTTAGAAAACTCGCAATTATTGAAACTTTTGTCTTTTTGCCAATTTATTTCTTGTGCCAAATTCATTTATTTTTCTTATATAACTTTACAGTTTTATTTTCAAATTAATTTTGTCCAATTCTGCATCTTCGTCATTTAAATATAGATGCATACTTGTTTTCTTATGTAAAAATTTGACGCACTGTCTTTTTACATAAGAAAGCAAATATACTTCTTAAGTAAATAATGGAATATATTGTTGTCTACGAACGAATGGTAAATGGAAATGCATTATATCAGTGAATACCTCAGCGCGTGTAAACAATAACATAATTTTACTTTCATTTGCTTTTTGGTAATGTATATTCAGTGTTTTCGTGAACAATTTCATTAAAACAGACCCAGCAATGTGACGTGTATGGGATGATACAGAAATTAATTGATAATTTACATGATATTTGAAAGTTTTGATCGATTTTAAATACAATTACGAGTTATGCGATTAACGAGTGTACAAATGTACATAGGATTTGCCCCTCGACCTTAGGAATCGACACTAACTTTTATTTTTAATGCTGATTTAATGGATTGTAACGATTCTCGATCCTGGTGTATGAATAATATACTATATTGCTGCGCCCTAGAACTAGGTCAATCTGAACGCGCCATTAGTAGCCAGCATAGAATCCTAGCGTAGGTGTTTGGGCACGCAGAACAAGATGTAAATACCGCAAGAACAGGACAGGTTGGAACCAAAGGAAATGAAGCTATTTTTTCGGGTTTAAATCGCATATATTTGTTTTTTCAAACAAACCAACGTTTTCAGTCCTTTACAAGTTCCATGGTCACAGCTTATTGAAACGTTGGGCCCGAAACGTTAATTTGTTTGAGAAAAGAAATATACGTGATTCTGGCTCAAATCAGCCAGGGCAAAAACAATAAATAAATAAATAGTTTATTTTCTCCCATCATGTAATCTAGGTATAATAACAATCAATAGGCAAAAGGTTGGGAGATAGGAGCTTAAACTAGCTCAGTAATGTTCATGTAGACAAAATTTTCAAATGGTTCCAACATATAAAATGAAACTATTTTTTCATCTTTTTCGGATACAAATTGCGTATATTTGTTTTTTTTCAAGTCAAACCAACCTTTCAGGACTTTTCAGGTCCCATGGGCATAGCAGTCAGCCGTGATCATGGACCCTGTTAAAAAAAGGGTTCGAAACGTTGGAAAAGGTACGAATCGTCGCTTTGTTTGAAAAAAAAACAAAAACAAAAATATAGCATATAATTCTACCCTAATTTAATGCAAACAGACAAGAGACAGAGACGAGTTTTAAAATGAAAAAAAAAACTCGACGACCAGACTAATAACATAGAGTTCTAAGTTAATAAGCCCGTTTATAATAAAATGGCATTGTATTTACTACTGCTTGTATTTACTTGTATAGACTTGGTGAAAAAACGAGGGTTAATCATCCTTGCCATACACGTACATGCGTACAAACACGCTTGGACTCACAAACACACATGCACATACGCATTGCGCATACTTCCGCACATACACATGGCCACATAGACCTAAAGAATTACATCCGTAGCAAGTTTATACAATCTGTAAAACCAAAACTAGATTAAAAGCAGGGTATTACTTGAATCATGATTCTATGGACATAGTTCAACCGAGGTACCATTTCGGAGACTATGAAATGGAATTGCACGATTCTTTCCATCACCGGGGTCGCGGGTGCCATGGACACACACATATACAACCACAAATTACACCCTACTCACGAGAGAAATAAATGTAGGCCATACAAATATTTCTTTCGGCCCGGGAAACGTACCCGGGACCTCTGCGTGGCAGACTAGCATGGTCACCGTAAGCGTATGTACTAAAATGCTCATTTATTTTTTATTAAAAATATTTGAACTATCATCCGTATCCACCACCATCTTTGGCCCACTATATAACTTAACAGGCTGTTGGATTGAATGTTGTATGTTACTCCGTATGTAGTTTGAGTGACAATAAAATATTATTAGGCTGATAAAATTGTAGAGTCAGAAGGTTAAGAATTGCATGTTTTGGTTTTAATTAATTATGTTTGGAAACTGTATTACTAATACATTTAAGTGTCTGGTAAAAATAACACTACCTACATTGAACTTGTTCTACGAATTTTCTTTCAAATTTCTCTTAATAATATTTTAGCAATTTTTCTTGCAGCCTTGAATGAAATCTACACCCACCTTTTGGGGCAGCGAAGTGAAATTACTTTCTTTTGATACTAATAAAGTTTATTAAATGGGCACTTAATTGACTGTCTGCGATGAATTCAATTAATTAATGCCGTTTTATAGTTTTCTTGAAAGCAATACTTTGTGACATTTTATCGATAAAACATTACCATACTAACATAATATTATATTTAATACTTTTTTTATTTTATAATATAAAGTGACGGGACGAACAAGTTATGCGCCTGATGGTAATTTACACGCCCGTCCATAACAGTTGCAGTACCACTCAGAGCTTTAAGTCACAAAGATCTCAGGGGCACTGCCACTGCGCCCGTCACCCTGAGACATAAGTTGACATGACATTGTCCCATGTGCTTGTTTGTTGCCTACATAGTATTAAAAAAAAACACCTGGCGGTAATAAAAAGATGATGGTTTTGTTCAGTCTCTCTCTACTCGAAACATATTTAGCTTCACTATTTAAACAAAGCAAACGGAATACTAATCAGTAGTGGGTTAATAGTGATTAGGCATTTTAAACGTTTCGTTTTATAAAGATGACTGAAGACCATGTGAAGCAATGTAAAATGTTAAGTACCAAAATTTCTTTTGTATTATTATTAAGTTTTATTGAATATCGCGATGTTTTACGATCATGATATTCAATTATTTCTTTGTGAAATTACTACACTAGTTTGTAAAAATTTTATAGGTATTAAACGTGTACATTATACTATACAATTAATATACAATTAAAAAAAAAATTACTTGAATCTATACGACAAAGGTTTTTAAATCATTTTATGACATTTATTAACTAAAATCAAGATTGAAACACAGAGAAAAATTCATTCGATCCGGCTGGATTCGAAGTAGCGTCTTCACCATACCGTGGTTGTCGCTCTCCAGAGCTACGGAACGAACCAGCAGGTCTTACGAATTTATCTACATACTTGTTGCAGATCTTTTTAATGGATTTTGCACCATCTGTGGAAATCTATGAGAGTTTGTTTTTGTTATCAATTTGTTACTATTTCTTTTTACAACTTATTGACTAATTGAATGTACTAATACAGTAACCGAATTTTTAAACGATTATCCCGAACTTCTTTGTCTAATTATTGACATTTGTATATTTATTCTAACATTACTCAAATAATCTCAGTACAGAATATTAAAAAAACCGACCTCAAAAGTGCGTGGAATTTATTTTCCAAGTTTTATTGAAATCGGTTACCGGGAAGTGTGCGAAACCGGATTCATCCCCTAGTTTGCCACCTTTAGAAGTCGAGTAGTTCTTCAAATTTAAATGGGACCACTACTGAGGTATCCTCTTTCCAATTAAATGGGTTCACAAATGCCGTGTTATCGTGTGTACATACAATAAAAAAAATACAGTCGAATTAAGAACCTCCTCCTTTTTTGCAATCGGTTAATTATTATTATTATTTTGACATCTAATTACATTATCATTGAAATTGACCAAAATAACTATCTCCGCGTTTAAATTAATTAAATCCATGTGTGCACGCCTGTATGATATAGCGCGTGGGAGTAAATGTATAATATACCGGATCGAATGCTTTTTCTTTGTGTTAAATCTTTATTTTAACCAGTGGAGTAAGTTCACAAAAAAAAAAATTGAATATCATGGTAGTACAATATCGTGATATCCAACAAACTTAATAATATTGTATAATATGTGAGCAATAATAATATGTTTATATGCATAATCTGCAATATTCTATCGTCGTTATAAGAAGCGTATGTTTTCCTTGAATTCAGCCACGATTCATTTGAAAAACTTTTCTGCCTTCTGGAACAGCTGAATGGAGGTTTAATAATACTTGTTCTAAGAGTAAAATGATTGACGTTTTGCTCACCAAGTCCTGGAGAAAAGCTATAACAATCACAAACACATTAGCTATGCTTAGACAAATGACAAAGGTATTCAAATAATAATTTGGTGAGTCTCTCTAGTGGACGCTATTTATTAACATAATGGTTTCACGAATCCTTTGTTCATTTTTCGAATATAAAAAATATCAACAAATAACCATTTTTACTAAACACAATTTCTTTCTTTTGTATTGGTTGTGCGAAATAATTTGGTTGGCTTCCTTCAGCTAACAAATATTTGACCTTAGAACTTAAATCCAAACTAATGGTACCATGATTTCGTTTAACTAAGGTAAGCGATTCTTTTATGGGGAACTGTATACTATGTTTTTACAATAAGATTCCGGAGACTATATTAAGATTATCATTTCCTAAGTTTAAAACTTAAATTAAAAGTAATTTAATTGAAAAGTCATATTACAAAATTGAAGAGAATGTGTTAGTTATAGATGTATGGAAAGACAACATGAGTCTAGATTCCACACAATTATGATACAAAGTGTATTCCATAGCATTTAAGTTTATTTGAAAAGGGATTCTCAGGGAGGTCAGCGTAGTGAGCGACCGGTAGCTTAAAAGATGACGTTTTCAAGTGTAAAAATTTTACTTATGAAAAAAATGATTATTTGACATTTACTTTGACTTTGACTTTGAAAATAGTAGAAATGATTTTTATTTTCCCAAAAATAACAAAAAGATAATACAATAGCGTGGTTCCGCCGCGGAACCGTCGCGGAATCCGCAACGGAAATCACCGTATTATCCGCGTTATACAAATTACTTGTCTGCTAAATTTACTTATTCATATTTTTCTTTTTACGTCCAATGGATTTTGCAAATATATTTGAAACAAAAAGTTGTAAAACAACTGGCCGCGGATGTTCATAACGATTTTGAATTTCGAAGTAATACTACATGTGTGACTCAATGCCAGAAAGCCAAATATCTGCACCGGCGACATAGTCGTTGATTGGATGGCTGAGCAAAGAATAATCAATCGTAACCCATATCTTTAAAATTTTTTGGTTTATTTAATTAGTGATTATAATACGGAGTCAATGTTGCTATAACCACGGAATTATAATTTTACATATTAAGTAATACGTTGACGACGACAAGGATGAATGACTTGTTATCTTTTTAAGTTGATGACTTTATTGCCCTAAGACCCAGCAAACTACAATGGGAACAGCGCTAAACACTCTCCAATGTACATTATATTAAAATGTACTAAGTATTTTTTTTACACGCTTCAGACCCAAGCAAGCATGGCCTCAGTTTCATATGAAAAACGTTTTTTTTTTTCTAGATTGCCCTGTGATAATATAGAAGACAGAGCTCCAAATTTGAATGCTATGTTTTCATAATAATATACCTACACTGGGCGTTTATATAGGAATAATTATTGAATGGGTCTGAATCATTTCTCATACATACATTTTGAAGTATGTAGTGCCTTAGGAGGTTATATTATATTATTATATAGGTTGTAGTTATATGTTATATATTGTATGTATATTTATGTGTGTAAATCATGCATTATAATTATTTCTAAACTTTGATTCTATCTGTTTTTAATCTTAACTTGCCATGTTATGCACCGGCTGTTAATTATTATGAACCCAGTTGACAGGCAGAGAATGCAATGGCGTTAAGTCCGCCACTTATATAGTTTTGTGTGCAACAATGTTTAAATAAAAAGTAACTTTACAGTCAATGAATAGAATCGTTTATTTCATGTTATCAATGTCACAATATTGCAATTGGACATACAATGTCAAGGGATAACTATGATCATCAGTAACAAAATTATAATAATAATAATGAATATAAAATAAAGTAGTATAACTACTGCTTGTCGAATAAAAAAAATAATTAAAATTGTTTCAAAAGAAACTCATCGACACTGTACAATTCAATATCCAATAAAAGGTTTTTTAGTCGGGTACAAAACGTTTCATCGTTTCTAACACTTTTCAGGTCTGTGGGTAGATGTTCGTAGAATCGGGGACCTATTACCCGCGGATTTCAAGTTGCAAGTTCGGTACGGTGGGCAACGGATTTTAGTGTTCCCGCGTTTCGTAACCCTCGGCCTCCGCCCGTACGTCTCGCTCATAAGTAGCCAAGTTTTGACGCGCATGAACTATTATATCATAAATATATTGTGAGTACATGGTCATTAATATTGTATTTCTTAAAAAGGTTTCTGCAGGTCTGACCCTTTTTTATGCCTACTATTGTTCTTAGTGCACGTTTTTGAAGAATAAATACCCTAATCGACTCAGTTGAATTACCCCACAGTGTGATGCCATCAAATGAAGACATCAACGAATGAAAATATGCAAAATACGTCTGCCTCAATACCACATTGGAAACAAGAGGGCGCAGTTTCCTCAATGCGTATGCAGCACTTCCAAGTTTTTGACATAGAGTTTGTATATGTGACTTCCAGTTCAAATTTGAGTCTAGCGTTAAACCCAAGTATTCACAGGTGTTACATAACGGAACAATGGAGGTGATAATTGGCCTTGTTATAGAATTTCTTCCTGAGAACAACATAAGGTTTGACTTCGATTCGTTAAGAATAAGTCCATTTTGCAGAGAACCACTGACACAGCTCCTCATACGTGTAGGCTAATTTTTCTTCCAACTCGTAGGTTTTAGCACACACTTACTTGGTACTTGGTACTTGGTGTAACGGGCTGGTGTCCGCAACTCGACTCAAGGCGCCTATTTTGCGTGTGGTGGGTGCAGGGTCCTACTCGTGCCACCCAAGCTCCTCCAGGAATCTCAGCAGCCTCCTCGGTTTGCTGAAGACTTTGGGGAGCGACCTTGGCACTCCAAGGTACTTTGCCCTGTAGTTGGCCACGCCGGAGCACTGTAGTAGGATGTGCGCAGCCGTTTCCTCCCCCTCCATGCACGCTCTGCATAGAGGGCTGTCTGTGATACCTAAATTGAAAAGGTGTTTATTGTATGGACCATGACCTGTTAGGGCGGCAGTTAGAGTGCGAAGCTCTTGCCTGTTGAGTTTAATTAATATTCGTGATAGACTGGCATTGAGCGTTGGGAGTGCTTCCCTCGCCTGTCTACAAACCGTTAGGGTGGTCCATGTATTATTACGTGAAGTTTTTGTACCTTTGTGTATAGTTGTTCTGAACCATTGGCAGGGGAGGGACACTATGGGTTCTGGTCCTACTGCGTCCGTCTCCGACCCTTTTCTGGCTAGTTCATCTGATGCGTCATTGCCACGTGAGCCGCTGTGTCTTTAATCCACTGTAGAGTTAAATGGTTTTGTATACATACCTCCATGAGTGCTTGATGGCATTCATAAATGAGCCCTGAGTTTATGTCATAGCTGTTCAGTGCTTGAAGTACTGACATACTGTCAGAGAGTATTCGAATGGAGTGGTTCTTTACTCTTCTCGCTATGATTGCTTCTGCCGCCAACTTGATGCCCATGCATTCAGCCTGGAATACTGTGTTGTGGTCACCAAGCGGTGTTGATATCCTGATATTGAGGTCTTCTGAGAATACTCCAGTACCTGTTCCTGAGTTTGTTTTAGATCCATCAGTGAAGACGCGGACCTCTCTGGGGTTCAGTCCTTCATTTGGATCTTCAAACAATTGTATCTTGTATTTTTTGTCGAATATGTATTGTTTTGGGATCCTATCCACAGCCGCCTCCAGTAGCGGTTCCTCATTGACTGTCTTATAAAGGATTTCTGTATGTGGGGTCCTCATGTGCTTCCAAAAGCCGGTTCTGTTTAGACGCACTGCTGTTGACGCCGCTTCCTGTCTGATGAACATTGGGAGGGGTCGTAAGTCCAGCATTGCTTCGAGTGCCGCAGTCGGAGTTGTCCTCATGCAGCCGGTCGTTGCCATGCAAGCGAGTCTTTGGAATTTTTCCAGCTTGTCGGTTGCGGTCGTCAGTTTGGTTCGTGGCCACTATACTATCGCACCGTAACTGATCATGGGTCTTATCACTGCTGTGTAGAGCCATAGTGTTATTTTGGGTGAGAGTCCCCATTGTTTACCTACCATTATATGGCACTGCCAGAAGGTGATAGTGGCTTGTTTAATTTTGTTGTCGAGATGCTTTTTCCAATTTAACTTGTGGTCCAGTATTACTCCCAAGTACTTGACTTCGGTTGATATCTGTAGTTCTGTACTGAAGAGTTTGAGTAGTAGGTAGTTACCCAGTAGTCTTTTGTTTGTAAACATTACTAGTTCCGTCTTTGTTGGGTTTACCGATAGTTCATATGCCCTGCACCATCTTTCCACAATCCGGAGTGCAGCTTGTGTAATGTCGCAGAGTACATTGGCATAATTTCCTGTTACCAGTATAGCTATGTCATCAGCATATCCTACTGTATAGAAATGTTCTTTGTTCAGTTTAATGATGAGGTCATTTACGACCATGTTCCACAGCAGAGGCGACAGTACCCCTCCTTGAGGGCATCCCTTCGCTACTATGGCCCATGAGGTCTTATTTGCTGTTGTTTTTATTGTTCTTAATTATAGCATGTTGCTAATCCAGCTGATGAGCACTTCATCTACTTCGTGCCTCCTCAGTGCTGATGCTGTATGCTGGAGAAGTTGGTTTTGTCGAAGGCTCCTTCAATGTCGATAAAGGTGCCTAGGTAGATTGCTTTGTCTTTGAGGGCCACTTCTATCTTGCCCACAACGGCATGCAGGGCCGATTCAGTGGATTTGCCTTGACTGTATGCATGTTGGTTTCCGTGTAGTGATATGTTCTTAAGCGCTCCATCCCTCAGTTCTCTGTCATATAGCCTTTCCAATGTTTTTAAAAAGAAACATGTGAAGCTGATTGGCCTGAAGGACTTCGCGTCAGTGTAGTCGTTTTTACCTGGTTTCGGTATAAATATGACTTTTACCTCTCGCCAGCTGTAGGGCACATAGCTGAATGCTAGACAGGCCTGAAAGATGTTGACCAGGTGCTGGACCAGTGTGTCCCCGCCCCATTGTAGGAGTGCGGGGAATACTCCATCTTGGCCCGGAGCTTTGTACGGTTCAAAGGTGTTTACTGCCCATTTTGTCTTTTCATATGTTACTACTTGTTCAGTTTATCGCCAGTTATGGGTCGATATATTGTAGTTCATTTCTTCGCACCTTTCGTCTTGCACGAACCTACACCCTGGGAAATGTGCTTCCAGTAGGGTTCTCTCCGTGTCCGCAGGGGAAGTTGTGTATGTGTTGTCTATTTTGCGTATTGAACCTAGCTCAGTTGAATTTGAGTTGCCTAGGATTTTCCTTATTCTGTTCGCTTGTGCACAAGACGTGATGTTCCCGCAGTAGCCTCGCCATGACGCGGTGCTCCTGAATCGTATGCGCTTTTTTAGCTTGGATTTGGCCGTCTTGTAGTTTTCCCAGTCCTCATCCGCGCATGTGTTCATTGCTCTATTGAAGCGTCTCCTTACCCTTCTTCGTAGCCTCTCAAGCTCAGGCCCCCACCAGTGTTGGCCTTGCCGCGGGGCAGATTCACTCGGTGGGCATGCGGAGTTATAGCTGCTCAATATGTTTGATGTCAGTTCTGTAACCTGTGTTTCTATCTGTGCTGTGTCCAGCAGTCTTCCCGGTGCTACCGGTTCCCCTAGGCTCTGGTGTAGTTTGCCAATGTATATTTTACAATCGGTTTATCGGGGATTCCGTTTCGGTTGTTGTTCTTTGATGGTTGTTTCTAAGTTGAATCTTATCCATCTGTGGTCCGAGAAGGATGCCTCTTCGGACACGTGCCAGTCTTGGACAAGATTTACAGCTCCTTCGGACGCTGGGGTTAGGTCTATAATCCACGGTTCCTGGATCAGTACCACGGCTGTGTTGTTTGCCTCCAACCATTTCCGGAGTTGAACCGTTGCGGCTTGGCTGTGGTGGAGGTTGCATTGGATGATTAGTGATTTACTGAGCGAGGGGGTAACCGCCATCAGTGGACAGCAGCTCCTCGTCTTCGTCCTCGCTCAGTCGGATGTCTCTCATCCCCGACACGCACTCGTCCGCAGAGACGGGGGTCAGGGAGGGCTCCTTCCCTTCTCCGGTGATGCCAGAGGAGGTAGAGGGCTCCAGGGAGACATCCATCGGTGGTTTATTGATGTCCGCCTTCTCAGGCGGCGTATCCGTGTACAGGATCTGAACCTGAGGTAGACCGTGCCTAACTGGAAAGTGAAGCGCCGGTCTTCCCCCACGACAGCTGGGACCGGTTCTTCGGGGAGGCTCACCACCACGAAGGTATGTCCACTTTGCTTCTGTAGCTTGTGGACAAGCCAGCGGTGAACCTCCGCCCATGGGTTTTGCCACTTGAGGATGCGGCCGATTCGCCGTGCATCCTCCCAGTGGCCGGGAATCAACAGTCCGCAGACTGCCCTCCAGGGAGCCTCCACTCCATTTTTCAATGAGAGGGGCTCCCTGAACGGCAGCCTGATGGTGCTAATGGCATCTTCAAGCCACTGGAATGTGGCTGTGTCGTGGCACCACAATTTTAGGGACCCGTCACTAAAGACAGGTTTACCCTTGAATTGTGGGCCGACGTCCTCCTCGCCGCACTCCTCCGCTCCCTGGGCGAGACGCTCACATAGAGCCTCCTGAACCTTGTCGGCATCAGGGCTCCGGTGTAGCCGGTTTTTGCCGAGGTGATCACCGCCATCAGTTCTGGCTTGGTAGCCTAGGCGTACGTTCGTTGTTGGGCGGGCCTCTCAACCCTTTGCCGTTTATGCTCGCCTCTCGGAGATATGGTCACGTCGAGTCGAGCACGTTTGGCATTGGTCGAGGGTGTCGGCGCGTTTACTGGTTTGTTTTCAGGAGGGAGGGGGCCCTACCAGAGGGATGTGCGGCGGACCCAGCAGACCGCACTGGTGCAGTCCTCGGGCCACTTCCGTCATCCACTGGGGGCCTCGCCTCTCCCTCCTTCGGCCGTTGGTTGTTGGGGTTTTCACGGCGCTCGCGTTCCCTCGGGCGACATTTCTTATTCTTGCGGGTAGGGCGTCCCCTGCTTCCACTGGGGGCTGGAGGTGGTCGCTCACCGTGGCCGCTTTCCCCTTCCTTGCGGATGGGTGCTGTGGCCTTGAGTTTGGGTGGATATTTTACGAATACAGTTCAATTACACAAAATTCACAATGATATTCAACACCTCTGTAGGTCCGTTCTTTGTTTAAATAAGATTCCTGGCTTTGTAAACATAGCTACACGGCCGTGGTTGATGCGCGGGCGACAGTAGTAATTTGCGAGCACGTACCCAGATAACTTCACTCGTAGTATTTCATTGTTTTTGCACCAGGTTTCAGAACATACAAGTATGTCCGGTTCGTGCGTGTTTAAAATTATGTTCAATAGTCCCGTTTTACCAGTAATAGAACGTACATTATGGTGTAAGATCGTTATGTTCGATTTGTGTCTAGGTTTTGAGGTTATCCCTGATCGCGTCGCGCGTGTTTTTCTTAAGTTTTTTGGAGTGATCGTATTGAACTTTCTAATTGATACTGCGGCGGGCCATAATCCAGGATCTCGTATAGATTGGACTTTGTTGGCTAGCACCTCTAATTTAAAGGACGCGTACTCTCCGCGTGTCGGCAGCCGCTCACAGCATACTCCACTAATTCGCAGCTGAGATTGTAGATGCTGCTTTATATCTTCAGAAGTGGTGTCTACACTAAAATTGAATAAGTCTACCGTACCAATGCGTGGTGGTGCCCCTCGCAAGCCTCCTAACACCGGTTCAATTGTCCTTTTGTTGTGAGGTCTAGTGGTGTTAATAAGATGAACCTCTCTGGTGTCAGAGGTTGATGTGTGTGGAGTTGATATATTATGTGACTTGTGGTTTGCAGTGGAGTGGTTGTGATTGGTTTTATCAGGCGTTTGCTGAATTATAGTAATTCCGTGAGGGCCGGAATCATCTAGGGTCAGTGGAACACTAAGTCTCTGTGGAATACTGGACATGATGTTTGTGACAATGGAAGTGTGTTGCTGCTGAATGTTGTGCTACAGTCATGTCAGGTAATTGACTTGATTTGACGCTTGTTTTTGCGTCTGTTGGTAGTCGTTTCAGTTGAGATTTTCAAACTGTCAATTTTTGTCAATAATTTTGATAATTTTTCATCTTGTTTTGCTATGTATGTGTTTTGAGTTTTAATAGTGTCATAGCATAGATCTAATTTGATATTCAAATCATTGAGTTTTACTTCCAAATTTGAAATAACTTCCACTAACCTGTCAAGGGCTGCTTTCGATGGTGGAGCCATTGTTAGTTGATTTTTTCACGTATTTCACAAACACTGAATAATTTTGTCACAGATTTAAATATTATTTAAGGTTTAATAAACTTTCAAATGTTTAAACAATTTAAAAGAATTAAAATACGCGGAGCGGTAATGCTGACATTACCGCTTGGCGGTAGATATATGATCAATACATGAGTATATAACGTCTAGAAAAAAAAAACTATTCCTTTGATTCTAAATTGCGTATATTTGTTTTTTCAAACATCTTAGACTCACGGTCTCGGTTGACTGTTTATATACGCGAAAAAATGTTTAATTTCCTATGTGTAAAAATCGCGAAAACCTAAAACCTCGAAAAATAACGTCTGTTAAGGTTTTTTTGAATTTGTCATTAATCGTCAAACTCTCAATCGCAAACTTATGAATTATGCACGACTAATTAAGTAACGTTTTCGCTCGACAAGGGCATCGCTGATTGAAGTCTTTTCCTTTTTTAATGGATGAATGGACAGGCATATTATACAAAGAGATATATTCTTATATAAGATTATATAATATATTAGATAATTACACTAACTACATTAACCTGTGTTATGAGCAACAGAATAATGATAATTCTGGGGGCAAAAAAAGTTATATATTCTTTTAACATTTTGCTGTCGCATCTCGTAGGCGGTGTCATATTACTACACACTTGGCAAAAGTAATGAAATAAGCGAATCTAATTTTATTCTTATACATTTTGATAAATGTTTATTCCTTGTTAGATCCACATATGTAGAGAAGGTACATACGTGGACAGCTGTTGTAAATTGTTTAACTCTGGATCACCGTGGATACAAACTCGTTGAAAAACTACTCTACCAATTAATTGCACATCAATTACCATAGAAACTAATGTGATAAATGCAAAAAAGAAGCTTCTCCGCACGACGTACCATCATATCTTTCCTGTACGTCTAGCGTACCCTGGGCAACAGTCGGCTAGTACCTCACGCCGATTGGCAAATCCTGTTCAATTTTATTACTGGCACATTGGACTTGTCAACTTATGTGTCAGGGTGACGTTCGCAGTGCCAGTGCCGCAAAGATCTTTGCTATTTAAAGTTCTGAGTGTCACTGCAACTGTTATGGACAGGCTTGTAGCTTACCATCGACTTCCACACGCAAAATAGGCGCTTTGTCGTCGAGTTGCGGAAACCAGCCCGTTGCACCAAGTACCAAGTACCAGGTCCCGTAACTTGATATTATGAAAAAAAAAATCCATTCACTATGATGACAAGCATTATAGTGTACGCTATTGTTACGATAAGATGTTGATAATTAGACATTTACTCGTTTGGTTACGTATAAGCAACGATATATAACCTCCCAAGACCCTGCAAATGCAGCCTAGTGTACTTTAAAATGTCATCATCATCATTTCAGGCCTGTATCACCCACTGCTAGGCCTCCTTTTGCTCCTACCAAATTTTCCGATTTACCAAATTTCCTGGGTGTCTCTAGGCCAGGTTTTGCCAGCGACTTTTTTAAGTCGCGACCCAGCGTGCAATGCGAATGCCGAAGAAATGCGACCCATATTTCTTCGGCCTGTCCTTGGTCACCACTCCGTCAGAGCCTTACTCCAGCGGCCATCATCACGTCTAACCAGATGTCCCGCCCAATTCTACTTACGGTCTATAACACGGTTCCCAACGTCTTGAACTTTCGTCTGACGTCGGATTTCCGTGTTTCGAATACTATCGAGGAGTGTGATATCGAACATGGTGCGCATCATGGCCTTCTGTGCAATTCTTATTCGGTGCACAGTTTCCTTAGTAAGCGTCCATGTTTCGGCACCATAATTCATTGTTGGTAGGACACACTGGTTGAAGAGACGAGTCTTCAGGCACTGTGGTTTCTTTTCTGACTGAAAGCTATCTTCCAGCTTACCGAAGCTATCCGCCGAAGTTTCATTCTCCTTGCCTTTTTATTGTCCGGATGCTCGTTACTGAAACACAGACCGTGTCCAAGATAAATGTATTTGTATACCACTTCCAGCTTCTCATTTCCAACTATAACGGTTGGATTTGAGATTCCAGAGACCACGACCTTCGTCTTGGACATGTCCATCTTTAGACCCACCTGTATGGACGCATCATTAAGCTCTTTGAGCATTTTTTGGAGGTCATCTGGAGTCTCAACAAACAAAACTAATTCATCTGCAAAACACAGGTGCGACAAGTAGACAGAAGACTATAAAATGTACTGAATAATTACATGCCTCAAGTCCAAGCAATTATGCTCTCAGGTTTGTGTGAAAAAAGTGTATTCTACACTGATACCCTGATACCCTATGGTCGCACAGCGCTAACAGCGCTAAATTTGAATGCGATATTTTTATTATAATGTAAACTCGGCGTTTCGGTGATCATAAGAATAATATTGTTTGGGCTTAGGTCACTTCACATATTATGTACATTTTAATGTACGTGGGGCCTTAGGAGAATAAAATTATGGAGATAGGTCATGATTAAAACACTAAGCGATTAGAATTTATATCAGACTTCCAATGGAAATGAAATGTTTAAATGGTGAAAAATTTAAAGCTTGTTTAAAAAAATTGTTAATTAATAAAATATTTACAATCTTAACGAATTTTATATAAAGACATCAAATATTTGACAATTGTGTAATCTACTTAATTATCATTTTAAATCTTGACATTTAAGTTGTAATAAATTTTATTGAGTTGTAATTTTAAGATATTGTACGCCTGACTTGGGTAAGAATTGTGGATCTAATCACTTGTAAGTAACACCTGTATTTTACCAATTCATACAATAAATATTTCTGATTTCTGCTTATTTTCGGGTCATACTTATTTCTTATATGTCAATTTCGAATAATAGTTGTTTTTTCTTATTATTTTCGTCAAGGAAAAGGCAAAGGTATAAAACCATACAGCGAAGTCCTGGTGAGAATTTACAGAGCAATAGCTGCTTAAAATTTCAAATCAGATAATCAATTCAATATGATCGACGCCGACACTGCGTAGTTTCTGAAGTAAATATGACCTATCAAAATGCATTGAAATCCTATAACGTTGGATCGTATGAGATAGAAAAAGTTTACTCAGTGGAACTGACACTAACATTGACGTAGTTTGTAACACAGATTGAGTTCCCAAAATGCATAGATTTCGGGTAAAAGTAAAAGCTGGTACTAAAATACTGTATGTACTTGTTAGATTTTGTTGCAGTTGAGACGAGTAAAGGACTACTTTCCTATACACTTTATTCTATCGTTCTTAGAGGACTAAAGACTCTATAGGATACCTTCATCGGTTTACTACAAGTGCAAGTTTAAAGAAATGACATCATTCAAATCTACAGAAGTGTCGTAAAGTATAGGCATAACGAATAGTTAATATTTATGTTATTGAATATCATGGTGGTTTTCTACTATTAATATATTTTTTGTGAAAATATTATACTAGTTTGTTATTATAAACTATTATAAATACAAAGATAAAATCGTTCGATCTCGACTCGATTCGACTCGACTCGAGCCAGTGTCTGTTGTCTCACCGTGGCTACACGCCTCTTGCCAGATTGAAGGAATTTTTCTTTGTATTTGTTCGGTCTTTATATCAATAGTACTTGGTACTTGGTGCAACGGGCTGGTATCCGCAACTCGACGACAAAGCGCCTATTTTGCGTGTGGTAAATCAATAGTAATAACAATAGGTAATCTTTTCTTAGAATTATTTCTGAAACATACTCGAATATACCATAACTATGTAAAGACAAAATAGCACAATGTTGATTTCATGTACCCTTTTGATTGTATTATGTAAGAAGAGACAAACAGCCAATTAATTATTGACACTAATTCGCGGTTAGGAAAGTTCTTGTTACAGACATTCGATATTTCTTGTCAGGTGTCATCAGTAACATTTCTCATTACCTGTGTGTAATAGAGAAAAATAAATATATAATGTAACTATTTTCTGTGTTTGACATATCTTTGGTTAACGAAAAATTAACACAAACAATTTAATAATTATAACTTTTTTTTATAGAAAAACCGACCTCAAAAGTTTGTGAAATTACATTGTTTTGAAAAAGTTTTATTGAATTTCGTTCCGTTAACCGGGGTATATAGGTAGTAAACCGGATCATCTCCTAATTTGCCAACCCTAGAGATAGAATATTTTCTTTAAATTAAAGTGATACCACAACTGACTAGGGTCAGTTGTTTTAAATAAAAGAATCACCGAAATCTCTTCACAAAAAAATGTCGAAGTAATAGCGTAACATACACACAAAAAACAAAATCCTCCTCCTTTTTTGAAGTTAGTCAGAAACAGAGGAACAAACTTTTGCAACAAGATTTCTGATGGAGCATTTTATCACTATAATTTATACATTCGATAGTTTATTTTTTACAGTTATTTTCTGCTTTAATAGAGTTGATGGTCTTAGCTAGTTAATATATAGATTTACAAATCAATTACTAATGAATCTTTATTACACTCTTCCTAAGTTTTCTCATTAAAATTAATCGCTACGCTCATTTTTGCGGCTACAGACGTATAACTCTTTTTATGAACAATTTGTTTTTTCTTATATTGAAATCGACTGCCAAGTTATTGAAATAATGTTATACATGCTTTGCTTTGCTTGTATATTTATCAAACAGCCAGTTTGATGAAGATATTAAAATGTGTTATAGAAATCTTGTACATTCTTATTTCAACATTTTGCCTGAAAATATAAGATGTTACCATGGATGTACCCAAAAAAATGAAACCTGTATTTGAGCTTGCTTTTGATAAAGGAGTGATAATGTGAACAAGTTCCGTCAAGTAAGCACTTTTATCGTGTAAATAAGTACGCTGAAGATATGTACTTTTTGTACTGAAACAACTTTTACGCGTAAAAGAGCTGTTTTGCAACTACATTACGCGGTAATCAATGCGTAGTAAGTTATTCGTCATCGATTTCCTCATTTGCAGAAAAAAAACTTTCAATTTGTAGTGTTTAAAACCTGCCACTTACTTTTTCATAGCAAATGTAGAACTAGCATGTTATTTAATAAATGTGTAAGTTGATTGCCATTTCTAAATTTGGAAGTTCTCAAAATTACAAATATTATAACATTACAAATATAATTTATATAAAATAGTCTGGAAAATGAGAAAAAAATACTTGAAAAATGTGTTCAGTAAAATAAACAATCATAACGTCTTTTGAAAAAAAAAAAAACTTTATTTCATCGTGTTAATTGATGTAACTGATTGTAAATTATAAATAAGAAAAGTTTGTTTGCAAGTGATTTACTAAGTATAAAAAAAGCTTTTTTTTATCTTTTTTTACCTCAACCAGCCGGAATAATACTAAACAGAAATAAATATGAAAATAATAAAAATAAAATAAATAAAAAATATGAAAATTAATAATTACTTACATTTATGTATTAAATATTTTACTGAAAGTTAGTAAATTATAGGTTAAAAACAAAAAGGCGGAAAAAAAACAAAAAATGTTGTCGCCTCAAAATTACATTCAATTAACGTTCTAACTTAGCACATTAACGACCTTTAATATACAAGGACGTTCAAAAATAAACAGAAGATTTTTGTCCATATTTTTTCTATCTAATTACCGGTTTTTCTTTTATTGATCCTATTCAATGGAACTTAGTCCTCTTATAAATATGCTCTTATACGATGTTCTAACAAGTTATAAATACATAACAACTGTTTTTATCGCTGAATATTCCATGACATGATTTAAACAAAGAACACTTAAATGCAGAATTATAAATATAAACTTGGTGACAATACAGTACATGATAGTATTTATTTTATGCAATCGTTGCATAATGAGGGTTTTTAAAGTCGATTTGCCGAGTGTCATAAGTAACAGGTACGAAATTTTAAGACCTAATCATGTAATGATTGCATAGTTATGAATTTTTTTACAACCGATATTTAATGTATATTTTGTTAACAATCCATGACAACAACAAGTGAAAGCTAAACCAAACGCTACAAAAGAAAAAACCAAAGAGGTAGATACTGTCCTGAGATAGCCGAAAAGCGCTATCTCAATCTGAGTAAGTTTTGAGAAAATCAACTTTTTGAAAATTGTATTTTCGCACTTCCAAAAATAAATCTTTTTAAAGATGTTAAAACTTAATTATACATATTTTTGACTAAGAAATTTATTGACATACCTAAATTATCCACAAATTGTACCTATTTTGTGAGATACCGCTATTTTGATTATAAAGAAAGGTTTCAAAAATTGAGATATAAAAATACTTCTTAGCGGTTATTCAAATGTTTTAAGTTAGATAGCGCTGTTTCTATTATACCATTAGATAGATATTATAGCTATTGAAAAAAATAACAGGTAACAGGGCGTATCTCAGAGATAGCGCCTTCGGACAGAATAGAAGATGCCAAGTACTTGTCAAATTTTAACTATTTTTTTTAATATATACTCGTATTATGATTTATTGCCCGGGTGCAAGACCTTTAGGCCAATTTAGCCAATCAGGAGGCAGTAGAGCGTTTGAGTAGCTTCATATTTGATATTTTATTATTTATTATCTTAGAGGATGGAAAAAATAAAAATACATAATATGATATCTGATTTATATAGTCAATACTCAGATTACAAAACAATAGACAGATGGAGCATACGCAACAAACAAAGAGAAGCCACTTTTCATTTATCGTGTGCGTGACAACTAGGAAGGGCACTGTAGGGACATGCGCATTTGTGTGCGTATAAGATTGCCAGATGCTGCGAAAAAAACTCCCGTATTTGTTTCTGTTGCTTTCTATAATACTGTTACAAACTGGAAATGTTATTTTGCTATATAGGTACTTAAGTGGCATTAGGATATCAAATTATATGCAATATAAGTTAATATTTAATTGTTATTATTTGATTTACATATAATAATAATAATAATAACGCACACACTCAACATAGTCCCGCACTAGGAAAACCCTGTGTCGCGGGTGTCATGGACACACACATAGACAACCACAAATTACACCCAAACTCACGAGAGAAATAAATGTAGACCATACAAATATTTCTCCCGGCCCGGGAATCGAACCTGGGGCCTCTGCGTGGCAGTCCGGCATGGTAACCGTTCGGCCACGGAGGCAGTTGCATCACATGCAGGATAGAATATTTTATTAAGATATTTTAAATTGGAAAAATTTGATAGTTCAAAATATTTATTACAATCACAGTTACACAATATCTTAATAACCTTTATTTTGTACACATTTTTTATAATACTACCGCTTCACGTCTATACATCGTGCATTCGTTTCTAATTTTGATATGTAGCGCAATCTTACCATCCAATACTTTTCTATTAAAATGTTTATTGAATTAACTTTGTAATCAATTCGATAGCATTGACGATTATGTTCTAATTTGACAAAAAATCTTTGTTTCCCAATGAAACTCTTTAGACTTCAACCTGTGAAGTTGTGAAGAAATGTACATACGTTATAATAATTATTTTCCTTTATTGACACGTTTTCTTAGAAAATCACTCTGTTTATGACGTGTGAAAATAACAATGAAAGTTCTCTGTATTTATAGGGCTAAAATGTTAGCTGTTTTTGAACATTTTCTTTTATGTAGTTACATTATGACGATTAGATATTGGTTTGAGAATAATTTAGATAAATCGGAGTTACCTAAAAACAATTTTGGATCCCTGTAATTTGACTATTGTGTGTGTATATACATGCACTATTTAATTTCTATACAAAAGTATAAATTATTCGATGCTCCTATCACCCACGTATATTTACATAATTTAAGGAAACTCATTTCGATATAAACTGGTAACACATACGAATTTATGTCCGAGTGAATCTCAAGAAATATCGGGTAAATAAATTACAATCAGTTAAATTTACAATAGTTCTCTGTGAATAGATATTCCATCTTATTTTTTTTTGTTTTTGGGGACAACTTTTACAATGTTTGAAGACACAAGACGGCATTTTGAGACATAAAATAACTACCGTTAACCGAGGTTACTTTGATCAATTTTGAAATTTAAACGTCTGCTTTTGTGTCCTATGATTTTTTTTTTTAATAAAAAATGTCTTATGTCGAATTATCGGTTTTAATAGTTCTCTCTAAAAACGTTAAAAGAACAAACAATTTTTCAATACTTTTTGAGAAAAAATGAAATAAAAACAGCGTGATTAAAGTTATAATTGATTTGGCGTTATTTTACCCCTTTTTTAGCATGAATATTGAAACTAACCCCAATTACTATTCTAAAACAGAACAAAAATTAAAAATCAGTCAATAGGGAAAAAAGTTATTGCTGTTTTATATCTTGGGGTAACTTTGATCGAATAAAATAACCAAATATGATGGAACTTTTGTTTTAATTAGAGACTGTTGTTATTTATTATACAAAGTTCCATAAGATATATTATAAAGTTGTGATATCCCTTTCATGGTTATCTTACCGTACATGATTTGACTCAATGCTTCTTCTAATCTGATTTCGGTACTCGCGGGAATCTAGTTTTCAGTATGTTTAGTTTTATGTTCGTGGCGTTCTGAAAAACAAATGATATAAAAAAAATATAAAAAAGCCACAAAGCAAATTTTCCTGCTACCGGCTGGGGTGACTTTGACACTTGATCAATCTCACACCATGCACCCTACCAATGACAACCCGCATAAAATAAACCGACGTCATAACGGAAGATTCAAGGTTTGAAAGAAAGGGATTGTTCTACAATAAACATTTTTGTTATGATTTCACAAATGTACAAGACTCTTTTGATTCTATCCAAAAATTCATGATACTAACACACACTGAGCTGCACGTGAAGTTTTGCAATACATTTTTTTAATTAAAAATAGGTTGTAACGGAAAACTTACCTTTTTGTACATAAAATACAGGGAAATTTCCAGCGCACCCGCAGAAATGAATTTCACATTTTATCAGTATTGCCACCCGAAAAAAAATCTCCCAAAAGTTGCTCCCTTTTACGCAATTTGTAGTTTTATGTGAAAAGGAAGTTTTGATCAAAGTAATCCCGAGAATCAAAGTAAACCCGGTCTACGGTAATCACTCGTGACATACAAACAGTGCAACGCTGAGCTTAGTACTAACGCGAGTTTATATTAGCTTTTGAATTTGTATTTGTTTTGATGGCTTCACTTTCGTGTTCGGCACGCTCCGTCTGCCTGTTTTGTAATCTGAGTGTCAATATAACATGTCCTTTGGTTCCATAATCTAAGTTTATTAACAAAAATACAACGTTCTTTTTGGAAATTCATTATAGTTCTGTACACAGAACTATAATTAAATAAATTTGTAAGTTTTATAAATTTTTAAGTTCAAAATCAAGTACCATATACAATAGAATTTTGATTCAGAACTAAAAAGAGCTTGTGTTATGGTATGTTGTGATACAGTTTATGAAAGTATAATTAATGGATTAAAGTACAGGAGTAGAAAAAATATTTCATCTACACACTTATCATAAGCCCTCTATGTTCCTGAACACATCATAGAGAGCTTATAATATGTGTATAGATAAAGTAGTGTGTGTAACTGTCCATAATTAGGCATTAAAATACTCGTGTGATGTTTTTATGAAACGAGACTGTTTATAACATTTTTTTTGATGATATCACATGGGCGTATACGAATGGATATAAAATAGTTGGTAATTTTAGCACGGTGATAGTAATTTGGATCAATTTTCATCAAAACAATTGTGAAATGTAATAAGATGTCAAGATAATAATAATAATGCGAATAACGTCAAAATAAATATACAATGCATAATGTCAAAATTTCGATATATTTACGAAGGAAGCTAACACGACAGATATTTGCGAATTTGGTAGACATAATGCTTTCGCCAGTATGAAAATAGACGCGATTACCCTCATAATGGAGTATAGCAACAGGCTCCGTTGTGCATCGCATTGCTATGCATTTGACTATAATTTGTGGTCACAATGAATTTTGTAATTGAAAATACACGAAAACTTATATATTATGAGTTTTTTTATATAAAAACCGCAAAATACAACATTTTATTTCATTTCAACGAACAATATTGCTGAAAGTTTGATGATAAGGTAAACTGGGTCAATAAAAATTACATTCTAATTTAAATTGTTTACGCATACAATTGACAGTATTTTTTTCATCATACAGGTATTATTAAAAAATGCATGTATAGGCAGGGCTATACATCTTCGCAGATAAACTTTAGCTTCACGTACATTTCTACATTAGTCATTGCTGGCGTGGAACTCAACTACGAGATCCTTTGTTGCGAGAAGATAAGGGTGTTATTTATTTAACCGAAGCTTGCGAGTTGCACAACAGCATATTTATTCTTGAATATGGCAATACAACGAATAAATAAACGTTGTTGCAATGAAACAACTAATCACTAATAAAGTTACTAAAACCGTATTGATATTATTAATACAATGATTCAAATTTACACGATTTTCACACATTAATTGATTGACAGTGCCTTGGAGACCATGGACGGTGCAACACGTCCGAAAAGCGGGGTAAATATATTTGGTACACAATTAAAACCCGATATTAAAATCAAATAATGATTTATTTTATTAAAACGTTTAAAGCGTTTGTTTAAATAATACTACCATAAGAAGATGAAACTCATCTACAATAAGCCTGCAAAACGTTCATTTTTTTTCTAAGAATGGGCAAGTTCGGTTACCGCGTATTTATTCCTTTGCCAAAAATTAGACGATGGAAGTCCTTAAGATCTCCGAAGCCTTTGATCCGCATTTTTGCTATGTAGTCAACTGTGGGTACTTGGACAGAGGTTGCAAAAGGAATGACTTAATACAGTTTACTATTATAAAACTGTTTAACAAGGTTCTTAAATGTCTTCTATTCTATTAGGTGTAGGTTCATACATCTTCAAAGCTATTATATTTATAACGTCAAAGCTTTCATCTTAAAAACATTTTTCTGTGGAGTTTCGGTGAAATGTCGGTTACCTTGAAATGTAAATCGTGTTATTGTTAGTTTAAATAATTCTATTATTGGAGTTATAATAAACACGTAATATAATAAACATAATACGTTTATTTGCCAGAATACAGAAATTATACATATCTTAAGTGAAAAAGGTACATTTTATCCAACCTACAAGTAGATATGCAAATATGAATGGAGTTTCATATTTGCTCTACTTAATTACATTTCAATTTAGTGTTTGAAAATTCTAAATATTCTTAAACTATCACTATAGAAGCAATGTGACAACAGCCATTTTGTCAACTATAATGAAAAGCAATTTTAACCGATTTTAAAAAAAGGAGTATTGTATTTTCTATTGTGTCTGTATTACGTGATTATTATGGCATTTGTGAACCGATTTTGATGATTCCTTTTTGTTGGAAAGAGGGTACCTCAGTATTGGTCTCATACAAATTTGAAAAAAATATTCCATCTCTAAGGGTGGCAAACTAGGATGTATTAGAAATAGCTGCAATATTTACTAAGGAACTTACTGTTTTATTTATAATTACTGTTTTGTTAAATAGAAACCATTAAGTATTTGTTTTAAAGAAAATGGGAATAGAGCTTAGGTACTAATTGCTTCTCCAGCGCTCGTAACACACCCAAGAAGTACATTCAGTAGAGCTCCATACCAATTTATCTAGAACGAATTTTATGAAGATTTTTTTGAAGGGTAGAAACGCTAATAAACTTAATAATTTTTCTCAAATCCCTCTTAAAAGTTACTGAAATAATAAAATTATTGACCTCTTTCTCCGAAACTATGAAAAATAATGTTTTAATAATAATAACACTAATTTTATTCCAAAAACCTTTCTTAATATAACATTTAGATGTAATATACCAATGTGTTTAGAATATTTTATCTATAGATCTAACTAATGGAGAATTACAAGACTTAAGTCTTAAAATAACCCTTTTATAGATATTCTATAGATTTGCCACTACAGTCTCCGATTTTCAGTTAAACACAAGAGTAATTTGTTTATAGAAATATTTATCTAAGAATATTTCGTGGCTAGATCATATACGAGGACGGTTCTAATTCACAATGAATAGAAGATATAAGAGCTTGACAAATTTAAAAAAAGTGGTGCATTTCGTAAAAAGTTTAAACTGTAAGGTAAATACGAGTCTGCAAACATCCCAATTCATTTGCAAAATAATTATTTACCACAAAACCCATCTACACTGTCAACAACAATTCGTTCCATATCCTTGGCAATAATTACTTCTAATATAGGAGTGCATAACCGAAATACTTCTGTGATAGACAGACCACATATTGAAGATAATGATAATACTGAGTTAGAAGATGAAGATTTATTTGAAGATAAACGTTTTGATTTCAGAAATCAATTAACACTGTGGTCCATTTCTCATAATATCACACAAAGTGTTATCAATGATCTATTAGAGATTGTGGATATTAACTCTTTGAATTGAATCTAGATATTGTTCCGAACGATGTTGATTCACGTACAATTACTACAGAGTGCCAGGTTCGTGTGAATAAAAGAATTAAGTGGTGGCGAGTATTGGCTAAGTCTCCATGGAATTGATGGAACTACATAAATAACAACAGTATAATAAAACCACCATTTTCTTTCTTGGCTTTTTTATTTAACAACTTCTGTATGACGCCATCCAGTTACAATCCGCAAAAAAAATGTAAAAGTTGAACAATCTTGCCGAGGTAAATAGAATACCATAAAACACCTTTAAGAATACCACGTTTAATTATTTTTTGAATTGTTATTCAATTATTTTTTGTGAAATTACTCTACTAGTTTATTATAATTACGCTAAAACTAAAAAGTTAGTTGGCAAATCCGTCGGTTCAAATCCGCCCGGATCGAAGACATTTTTTCTAAGTGTTCAATCTTTGTATTAATAGTTAATACTAAGTCTGTTGACTCTTTACTTCTTCATCAATTTAGAGTTACACTAATAAAGCATGATTAAAGCTGCGACTGCTTATTGCAGCGACTATTTACTTGAAATGTTTTGAAATTAGATTTAACTGAACTTGAAAGTGTAATTTGTTATTGATATGGATAAATTTCTGTGTAAGTAACTTCCATTACTAACACACACAGCACAGTTTTTTTATAGTAACCTCAACATTTTAAGAGCTCATAATTTTTTCATAAAAGTTTCATATAAATTAGGTGGATTTTAGGAAGCTTATTAACTTTTGTGGTTTTTATGTATAATTTCCTTGTATGCTTTAATCCGCACGTATTTTTCTACTGTATTCTTCCGACTCACACGTATAAACTTTAATATAATTTATTTGTTCGCCACTTAGGTGATGAATAGTTAAAATATATACCACATAAGCTTAAGCCAGCATTACCATAGAATAATGTAACAAAAGCATTAATTACCATTTTTAATTTTTTTATGTATAAGTTACCTAATAGATAAAAACGGGTACTATAAACTATTTTAACGTGTTCTTAAAGTTAATGACAAGATTAAGTCATATACAAAACGGTCTAAAGGTCTTCTCCTAAGTTACACTAAAAACCGTTGCCCCTTTCTTACTAGAGGTTATTTATTCAAAATCCTGAAGATATCTCAAGGGACATCTTATTCATAGGTTAGGTCATCAAATATAACTCCATTAAATATCTGCAAAACCGTCAGGAGACTAATTTGGGCTAGTTTCCGTCGGACTTAGTGCAGATTATTTCTACATTTACTTGTTAGTTTGTTACTTGGTTGCACGTACGTCTGCGATTCGTTTGCTTTATTTATTGACCGGTAAGGTTTATGATTGGTTGATTTGTGTTTGTCAACTGTAAAATGAGCTATGTAATGCGAGCATGAATACCAGAGCAACGGAATTCACTTCTGAGCATCACTCAAAACACCCAGAGCAGAATCAAATAGATAAATTTATGTTCCAAAAAACCTACTGCTAGCAGTGCAAACCTTTCGGCCACCGAAAGTTGTCGAGTCGAGAAACAAATCAATGAATTATGTGAATTAAAGCGAATGCAAAATTTATTAACGCAGAAGACGCATAATTATGGCGTTGTAGATGCTCAAAGTGCATTAAAAGTTTCTGTCATTATAATAAAATCTTCGTTTTACCAATTATTTAAACGTATTAAAATGACAAACAATAAAACGACACAATTTTCTTTAGCGCATAAATGGGTTTATCCGATAAAGTTATATTTTCACATTTTTTTTCTTCTTAAAAGCGGTGATAAAGCCTTAAGCAGTCTTGTCACGACAGACGCCATTGTATTTTGTTGTTGTGAAATCTCTGATCAAAAAGGTTTTTGTATACGTATAAGCGATTACAACGTGTCAGTATCGTCGTATAGCGCGCATAAACAGCGTATCGATAGATACTACGGGGAACAAAGGGCGTAAAAGTAGATTTTGTCAAAAAAGAGCTCTTTATGTAATTGGATTCAATTTTCATGCCCTCAAAATTTAGTTATTTGCCAAAAAAGGTTTCTTTTACATAAGTAACACATTTATAAAAACTAAAAAGGATATGGATATATTACATAGTATAGTCATGAATAACGATTAAAGTTACAAAACACATGTTTCAGAGCTATGGTTTAGTGCTCGTCAAAAAGCCCGCCCCTGACTGATCCCGGCACAAAGGTGCCCTTCACGCTTGCCGCAAAAGGATATGAACTAAAACGTTTATAGATCGGTTGTTTTTCATTCGTCTTGTAAACTTTGTTGTTTCACGAAATATCGATATTTTATACGCGCAGAATTTGTAAACGTGTGCAAAGGTTTACTGACTGCGACTGAAACTTGTTTCAATCGCGTTAACGCGCATCGACGGCACACCGTCTCCGCGTAAAAATTTACGCCGTGTTTCGTTATAGCGATGTCACACTGTGCGTTGAGTCGGCATTGGGACGCTTGAGTGGTGACGCGCTGCGGTGTACATATGTATATTAATTGTGTGTGTGTCGTGCGCGACAAGTGGTCAGGCGACGAAGCGGGGAGAGGTGCTTTAGTGCGTAAATAAGTGGCGTTATGTTGAACATAATCACGACAAACAATTACGTGACTGCCAAACCCAATAAACAAACTTGATTTATTGCCGCTTTGACATTAATGTATGTACTTAACGATTTAAAAGTATTCTTATACATATGTTTTTGATAAGCCCGCAATGGCAAGGCCACGCGGAAACAAATTACGACAATGGAAATTTGCAAAGAAAGAGCTTACACAATGTAATACGTACAAGTATTTATCCACTGCAACCGCTATCCGCATTACTTTAATTTGATAAGAAGGTTACATCCAATTGTTTATGAAACAACTGTTCCATTTGTGTATCTGAATTTGTGTGTTAATTAGGCAAGTAAGAGCGATACCACACGATACCTTTGCTCGTATGGCGTTCGGTACGTTGGAATCATAGCGTTGCGATGAAGCAACGCACCGGCAGTACCCGTGTAGCATCGCTCTTAGAGCGATGCCTTGCGACGACGTTGCGGTGACGTTGCGTTGTGACGCTTCGTTGTAATTAAAAAAAGCAAGTAATTTATTAACAAGTTACGTGAATTATTTTTCAGATCTTAATCGAAAATATTTGTTTTTTCAAACAAACCAACGTTTTGGGTTCTTTACAGGACCCGTCGTCACGGCTGACTGACAGTGACCGTAAAAATACACGCAAATTAGATCTGAAAAATGTTTTATTGCCAATGTGTAGCAATCACGAAAACTCAATACACCTAAATGAGCGCATGAAATTAACATAAGTTGAAGGCTTTATTGAGACTTGTGAATAAATTGTCGAAATAGCATTTACATACCACGCGTTTTTAAATAATTTTGCAAAGGTAAGTAATATCGCTGTTTGCCTTAAAAATCTCTGTATACTACTTACTTATCGCTGTAAGTAACAAGTTTAGATGCAAACGAATTTTTCTGAATTATCTTGCGACTCATAAATGCTTACCGAAAGCACATAATATATATTTGAATACTGCCATTACTGTGACATACGTCACCAATCATAGATCATATAATTATTTAATTTGTTGATTACTGATTTATTATTTTTGACGCATGACAATAAAAAGAAAAAGATATGAAATTGTTAATTAATTCTTTTTTCGAATAACTTGCATTAAAAAAACTTGTGTAGCAAAACAGAATTAAAAAAACTATACGTTTAAAAACAAAAAAAGAACATTATTTATTATTATTAGCATCTAAACATAATTAGGTTTTTAAATAAGGTTATGGTCAAGCGAGTCAATGATTAATTAATGAATAACCGACTTATTGAAACCTGACATATTTCAAATTGTGTTTTTGTAATCAAACATTTATTCATCTCAATAAGTACTTATAGTTTATAGCAAGCTTTATATATACAGAGTTTGAAAATGATAAAATGATGAACTGATAAAATGAAAGATAGGCAAATATGTTTAGAGACAAACGTGATGTTTGATTGTGAAATTTTTAATATTTTGAGCCAAGTGCTAGTAGTTTAGTAGTTATCATTCTGTGCTACTCCAAATACAACTCGTCAGTAAGAGCGGTATTATAAATAAATTCTGAACTTCGTGAGTGAAATTAGATGAAGGTTCGATCGAACGAACAAAAATGCCATGGAATTCCGAATAATATACATACAAGCGGCCTTCTGTCTGATAAGTGTACCATGAAAATAACCACCATACCATAATCATCCTCAGAATAAATTATTAATATCATAGGTACTTTGTACGTTTGTACAAATTATATGTATGGTATTAAAAATACCTTTTTGGTGTACGAAATATCGATATATTATACACGCAGAATTTGTAGACGTGTTCTTAATTTTGTATTATTAATATCATAGGTACTTTGTATGTTCTTTGTATGTTTGTACAAAGTACTTATGATATTAATAATTCATTTTAAAAATCGCAAATTGTTTAATATGTGATTTTTTTATACCGTTCGAGTCAGTATAACTTGGCTGCTTGGCGCGGTAGAGCATAAATGCTCTACCGCTATATTTAGTTCGCTATATTTATTATGCCGTAGCATGAAAATACCGTCTATTATAATATGAACTGCAAGGATAAACGACACGGTGTATAAATACTATGATGAAAGTGGACCATTCGAAATTTGTTATTCAGAACAAAGATTAGGAATATTTAGCCGACTTGTGTGTCGTGGCCGGTGTGTCCCGATGCAAAATCCTAAAATGTATACAGTTCTATATAGTAGGTTACACTATGTTGTATTCATACACACGAAAGTGAAAGGTCTCATTTTTAAATAAACGAGTCTGTTTAAGGTAGGTCACCGTAGAAGCGGGAAAAATTGTTTTGCTAGATCAAATGGTTAAGGTATTTACGATGGTCATTAAATAACGGTCTTACAAAAAATATATGAGACACTTAAGGATATTGTCTAAGGAATGTGCTAATTTGTTACACGATAGTATGGGAATTTATCCAATCATATAAAATGCTGAAGACAGGCTAAAATAAAAGTTTAAAACGGATTATATACGAATATAATATCTAATTTTCATATGAAGATATTTATCTTTCAGTACTTACCACAGAGAACCTGCGAAATTTTAGTTTTTAACTGAAGCTCTATAGTTATTAAATTCATATTTGTTCCAAAATTTGTAAATTCCTCATCGGATTAACGACATTTTTTAAATTTATGTTTCTATTTGAGTTTTATGGAAGTTGACAATTAATATTAACCTTTTTTATTTTGTATTATTTGAGGCACAAAAACTTCTTGTTTATCAGTTATATACTGGAATTACCAGTTTACTGTTTAGATGTAAGGTCAAATACTGTTACGGTTGTACTGTACAGTGATATTTGAATCATCAAATGTTTTTCTTGCAAACAACATCATAACCGCATTTAGGTTATTTTTAACCGACTTAAAAAAATGAGGAGGTTCTCAATTCGACTTTTTTTGTATGTATGTGTCACCAATTCTTAGGTCCCGGGTTCGATCCTCCGCTGAATCAACGTAGATAACTAACTTTTCAATATTGTCTCGGGTCTGGATGTTTGTAGTCCAGTCGTAGTTTCCGATTTCCATAACACAAGTGCTTTCACAATATAACACAAGCTACTTACTTTTGGGATCAGAGCAACGCAGTCTATTATTTATCACTTATTTATATTTCTTTTATTTAATGTCAATATTTTTTATTTGTTGGTTGTAAAAAGACATATATATAGCTTAATGGAATGACGTAATATCTATATTTAAATGCATTTAGACGCGACAATTTGATCCCCCAAATTTCCAAATGAAGTGGCACGGGTTCGTGTTAAGGAAGTAGGAGGTCACTACAATATTAAATCTCTTCAATACGAGTGAGGGCAAATTTCTAGCGTCGTATTGTGGGAAGATGGATGGCTTTAACCGCAAAGACCCGTACAGCTGCGAACCTCAGGGCTATTTGGAGAGCAAATGGTGCATGAGTTGGCCTTATCGTAGTTATAACTACGTAACCAATATATTAATAAAGTTAAGCACAACTATTCAAAGAATTTTGTGTTATGTTGTATAAGATATATTACATACGAAAGATAATATAACATATATATCATTTGTATTAAATTCTGTTTTGTCCTCATACATCGTTTAATATAAATATTTTTTCCGTATCAATTTGTCATCTTCCCGTTTTCATACAAAAGCTAACTGTTCTATTTTTTTTATGGTTTTAAGCGACGGGACGACCAAATCGTGCGCTTGCTGGTAACCGACACGCCTGTCCATGACATGACAGTTAAAGTGTCACTCAGAGCTTTAAATAGCAAAGATCTGAGGGGGCACCGCTAGTGCGCCCGTCACCCTGAGACATAAGTTGACAAATATGGGACTTGTCAACTTGTGCCTGTAATTTCACGAGCACCCTCACCCTTTAAAGCCAGAACACAGTAATGCTCACATTATTGCTTGATGACAAAAATAAATAAGATGGCAAAATATTGTTATAAAATATTCACTAAATATTGTTTATTACCAACAATAATGTGATATGGTATAATATCACATTTAAATAATATTTAAATGTGATATTATACCACGGTTTCATACGTTTATTTTAATGTAAAAATCTATTCACCTATTCCTGTTTCTTAAGGTAATAAAAATTCCCAAAAAATCTTGACTCATTACTTATTACATTTCTGTTGCAATAAGTGAAACTCTAAGGGTCGTATTCTAGAACTCTACTCAATGCTCAAGTCAGGATTTGAGTATTGTTTAAAGCACTCGAAATCATACTCAAGTCCCTGCCATTAGGGTTGTATTTCCAGTGCTTGTGTTTCCAGTGCAATCCTGACTTGAGCATTGAGTAGAGTTCTAGAATACGACCCTAAGATTGATCATATTATAACACTTTAGAAGTAAGTACTGAGGTTTGGACACAAACGTGAAAAAGCTTTTGTATAAAAACCTGACCGTGATACTGTAATGACCGCACAAGTTGCGTATAATTATATAAAAAAGTATTAACAAATCAATAATTAAGTATCAGTTTGCGTGAACAAACTCATTAAGCACCTATTGTGTAATCGAAATTTAATGTAGTTTCGCTAAAAAGCTACACGAAATAATATCAAACCACAAATTAGATTTCGATATAACGTACAATTTTGTACGTTATATGGACCTGACCACAATTACATTTTCATAATAACTCAGGAAGTGTATTTATCTCGTTCATTTTAAAAGGCAAATATTAAATTGAATGATGGTTAAAACGTGTAGGTCAATTCAATCAAAAATTTCGAGATGTGAATAGTTTTTTTAATTTTTATGTAGGTACAAAATACAGAATGTATAGTACAGTAACAGATCTTGGACAATCACAGTCGATCAATGCCGGCCACTCAGAGCAAACGCTTAATGAGGACTGTAAATCGCAACGTAGATTCGCGGCCAATGACGGTGACGCCAAACGCTGTGTTGTACGATATATAAATTAGAACTATATGCTACATGGTGGGTTGAGACGGCGTGCAGCGACGGAACGCGCTCTCGTGTCGGATAAAGTTCAGTTTATATTGCGGCGGTACGGAATGGAACCGAATATTTGTAACGATATTGTACATAGGATAATGAACTTTATGATCAATTGTGTAAGATACAAATCAGATACGAGCCAAAATCTTCCGCTATGTACAATATCGTTACAAAAAATAGCTTCCATTCCGTTCCGCCGCATTATAAATTGAGCCTAAGGGGTCAGGAGATGTAACCGGCGCGTGCGTTACGTGGGGACAACGAATTGCTCGTGTGGCAGTCGTCGGTGCGTTGAACCCGTAGCGTTACATAGCGTAAACAAATTATTAAATGTTTTATTGTCGGACCTGAGGGGTCCTGTCATGAGCTCTTCTGGTAATCCCGACTAAGCCCGTAAGTTGAATTGCCTGTCGAATTCATATTATGACCTCACAAAAACAATAAGAAATTCTTTCGCTTTAACAAAAGCAAATATCATGATGAGTCACTTGATGTGAAACCTTAGCGGATGAAAAAAAAAAAAATTAGCGTGAAACAGAACGTGTCAGTTGTCAAAATAAGCAATTAAAAATGTTACTCAGCGACAAACGTTTCTGGGCAATGGGCGAGTTTATTATGTCACACAGTTTTTACAATATTTCGTTTTCTATTTAAAATTATAGTACATTTTCAGTTTGTTAATTAGAACTATTGACGGTTGTTGTTGAGGGAAAGATGGAAGGAAGGAGACAGAGAGGAAGACCGAGAATGGCATTTTGTGACCAAATAAAAAGAAAGGTTAATGTGAGCAGTTACAGGGAGGTCAAGGAGTTGGCTATGGACCGTGAGGAGTGGAGGAGGCTACACCGACAAGAGCATGGCTCTTAAATAAAATGAATGAATGAATTAGTTTCGAGTTTTTAGGATTTCGTGATTGTCACACATTAGAAATGAAGCTATTTTTTCGGATTTAAATCGCGTATGTCTTTCAAACAAACCAAAGTGGGAATTTACATGGGACCTAAATCACGGCTGACACTTTCTGAGTAATAAAAAGCTTAAGGTCAATGGTAATTAGATCCGAATAATAGTTTCAATAGAATAAAAAAGTTTCAATTCTTTGTTATCTTTTTCAATTTTATTGACTTGATGTGAATCGTAAAGTAACTTTTAAACAGCACCAAATTTGAGTTTGGCACAATATTGAAAAAAAAAAATTATGATGCGTTCGAATATATCTAACAATAAACCACCACAATCATTTCAATGACAATGACAAGATATGATATTTAACTTTGTCTTACGACAAGTTAAAACCATTTATACCAAATGCGACGGCGACTTTTTAGTCATACATAAGTATTGGTACCATTTTAGTGACGCGACGTAGCACTTAACACATAACATACTCATAGCCCCGTGCTAGGGAAACCCCGAGTCGTAGATGCCATGGACATATACATATACAACCACAAATTACACCCAAACTCACGAGAGAAACAAATGTAAACCATAGTATTTAGACAAAAAGGGAACATTATATTTCAAATCAATACAAAATTCTACAAATTGTTGGTAAATAACCTAGAAATGTGTAGATTTTCGAGATTACGTGAATATCACTGTGACAGCCACAAAAGCAAAGTTTCAGGGGCACAGCTATTATTTGCTACATACTTGAGAAACCTATACTGTTAAATCAGAAACAGAATTTTTTTGAAAAAATGTTACATAGTAATCAATAATGATGAAATTTTAAAAAAACGGTTAAAGGTTTTCTTCTTCGTATACTATTGATAAATACTTTTTTCAACAAGTTCTTAGTCAATTAAATTTTTATTGAATTGATATTCAATTATTTTTTGTGAAATTACTCCTCTAGTTTTTGTATGCAAGAAGACGTCGGTTCGAATCCGACCGGATCGAAGGAATTTTTTCTGAGTGTTCGATCTTTGTATTAATAATTATAACAAACTAGTGGAGTAATATCACAAAAAAGATTTGAATATCAATTCAATAAAAATTTAATTAATACAGTGAATAGCGACATCTCTCGCCAGGACTGATAGCTGTAAAGGTGTGATAAATCTTTCATAGGTTTCTCAAAGATGGCGCTACGACTAAAAAGTTGTTGAAAAACCAAATACAAAGACACGACACAAGCACATAGAAAAATACGTGAGGTCTGTTCGTTCGTTCCGTGGCTTAGTTGGTATAGCGTCTGGCACGGTATGCAAGAAGACGTCGGTTCGAATCCGACCGGATCGAAGAATTTTTTCTGAGTGTTCGATATTTGTATTAATAATAACTTCTTAGTCCCTCCAGCCGGATAGAATATGGGGAAACCAATATAAAACCTAGAGTTTTACTAATTATAACCATGTTCACATGGTTATAATTAACCTAATAATCATGTCAAATTAAAAACAAAATAGTTCGCTAAAGAGTTTATACAACCTCAAATGGCTTTGGTTGATTCCGCATAACAGTGAAAGTGTTGAATCAATCATTTTGGAAAAAATATATAGTACAATTGAGGATATACACCGATCTATACAGTGTGAAAACGCGATTCCTAGAAATGTTCACGATAGAACAAAAACGCAAACTTACCTCGAAATTTTACAAGAAAACCGCTGTACTCAATAGGTACTTTACATATACAATACTGAACTAAATAGAACACGTATATTATACGATATACATTTTTCAAATGGCCTTAATTTCGTTTGTAAAACAATAAATTTTGAAATAAAGCCTGCGGCCTGCCGCTCGACCCAAGCAAAATGAACCGTATTAGTACGGGAAAACTTTTAATTCAAGCTGAGGTAGTCTAGACTCTTAAGCAAACGTAAAATTACTTTTTTAAACGTGAGTTATGTTTAAACAGTTGACCTGTTTCATGTGTTATTATTAACACATTTAACAAAGCAACTGTTTAAACAGTTGTGCACAAATAAAATATCAGTATGTGTGTTGGTTATACGTAACTCTTATTGTGCTGTAAGATTGGTAATACTTAAAACCCAAAGCAAACTATCTGATGTGCATGTAGATTTAGTTCAATATACTCATACAAACAGCAACTATCGAAAGGAACAGGAAGCCATCGCTTTATATTATCTCTTCTTCAATGCCAGTATCTCACCACTCATTGAGACATATTGTCGTTCTCAGGCCCTTATTTCTTGCAGTGATCAACAATCGTTTCGACTCACATCATACGTAGTGATGCTTATTCAATTTATAATATTGTTTTTCCAGCCCATGACGTCATTAATCAGTTTATCATTTACTTGTAAATTAACAAAATTAACGTCTTATTGTTTTATGTTTATTAACGATGAAATGAAATGAAAGCAAAGTAGAGCTTTAAAGTGTACACTATTTTTTTTTTTCAGATGGAAGCTCAGGTTGTCATAGTATGATATCTTTATATGTTATATTATATTACTTTCACCGTATGTGGCTTCGTATAATGTTTTCACCACACTTGTTACATAAAATTTTTCTCTGAAATTTTCATGACAACAATCCACCAGTTTGCAAAAAACTAACAACGATTTGTTTTTTAACGCCTCTTTTGAAAGTAAAAAAGAAACCGTTTTTCCATTTCATATTGCATCTGAGTACTCAGTTTTAATATTATTGATGAAGCCAGAGTGGATAAAATACGCCCCATTTTATTTTTGCTCGTGCACTGCTTTCCACTGTTACAAAGCTGATTGGTTCACAGAAATCCACTTAGTCGTTTACAATAATTGAGTTGCATTTTGCATAACACATTTTAGTTTATTTTTGAAATAATAGCAACATAAAACGTCATGCACAAAATATAAGACAATGGATATATTGTCTGCTGCTCTAAAATAAAGTACTAAATTCATACGCGATTTATAGGCGATTGCATCGATGCAAACGCGCTACTGCATTGATACAAACGCGCGATTGCATCGATACAAACGCGCGATTGCATCGATGCAATCGCCTATAAATCTCAAGTGTAGTGATGCAATCGCGCGTTTGCATCGATGCAGTCGCGCGCTTGCATCGTTGCTTAAAATCGCGCGCGTCTGTAAAGGTAGACGATTAGCGACTGCATTGCTACTGCATCGCATTTGCATCGCTAATAGTCGCTGTGTGTAACCGCTCTTAGAAATTTATGAAACACCGAAATGAGACGTCACTATGTTTGTCAAACAAACGAGTATGTCATTATTACATTTGATACACATATTTGGTGAACACAGAGCAAATACGACGTGCTAAAAAAGGCAATTCCTCGAAATATGTCGTTAATTTTTGAGGTGTCGATGTTGGGGTTGGCGGGCGAACAAAGCAGGCGGAACGATGCTAGTCGTGGATAGAATGAGTATAAGTCTCGGGCAAATGAGAACCACATTTTCTGTGTACCCGAATTTTGAAACATTATGAGCGCACATTTTTCGTGCATGAGAGGTCATTTTTCTATACATGTGTTTTATAATATAATAATTATCATACAGAATAGTAAAAAAACACGTTTAAATGAAACGAAGTCGAAGTGCATGCATTATTTCGAAAATTGCGTATTTACAATAAATAAATTTCAAAAATAGTTTTCACTTAGTACGTTTCATATGAACGTAAAACCAGTACATAACATATGTAACAGTAATTTTTTACCTAAATGCAACATTAATTAATGTACTCCAACGCAACTTCTACTGAACTGTCTCTTTTTGGCGGCGTCCGTAAAAAGCTCTTTTGGGCAAAATTGGTAACAAGGACAAAAATAATTATAACCTGTAATTTTTCAAGAACATATAGAGTTGTTGGGATTTTGGTAGTATTTATTGAAGATCTTCTTGTAAACCCTATACATAATAATAATAATTTAATAATAATTAGTTAGTTTCTTCCACATTGACACTTGAATTTCACATAATATCAAAGAAATGTAACTATTTGAATGTGGAGGACTGGTGCTCTAACTAGGTAAAACCCTGTGTTTTGAGACATCAGGTCTGCCTTGGCGAAAAAATTATTACAATGATACAAAGAAAACAACAAAAAAAAATCTGTGGTGAAGTTACGAGTGCTACATAATTTAACATGTAAATATAAAACAAATAATCTCAGTACAGAGTACTAAAAAAACCGACCTCAAAAGTACGTGGAATTACGTCTATTTGCTAAGTTTTATTGAAATATCCCCTACTATAGGAGTTGACACTGGAGATAATAAAAATCGGTTCTCACTACGATACTACTCAAGGTACATTGAGAGAAAAACGCCTTGAATTGGAGAAATAGCAAAATCAACCATTACAGTAATTGCTCCTAAATTAAAGTTAGGCGCTATTTATAAAAATGAATCTTCATGCGTGAACAGCCACCCTTCGAGGTGGATGATTTTCTTCAAAAGGGGGTACTTCTTTTGTGTGTGTGTGTGTGTGTGTGTGTGTGTGTGTGTTTGTGTGTGTGTGTGTGTGTGTGTTTGTGTGTGCGTGCGTGCGTGCGTGCGTGCGTGCGTGCGTGTGTGCGTGCGTGTTTGTGTGTGTGTGTATCTATATATAAGTAGAAAGAACGACATAGAACCTTTTCTTTGTGTTTTCCTTTTATTAAATGTGAATCGTGTGGGTCCTGTAAATAAACAATTAAATAATAGAATAAGTACTTTTTAAGATGCATTTCTTCAACATTCACTCATGAATTAAAGTGTCACAAGAGCAGGTAATATTTAAGAAACATAATGTCCTCATGAAAAGCTATAACGTTTGTAAAATTTTTTCATAATGTTAGATTTGTTTAAAAACTATTTAGTGTAAATAAATATTCAAATAAATATATCGTCCTTACATAATTGCATGTCGTAAGCTATTAGACCCTTATCACCGCGACAATGTTCACAATGTTAAGCACGTTCTAAATATAATAAAAAAATGGGGATAAAAGGCTCTAACATTGACTAGTTTAATGTTAAAAAATGTACATAAGTATGTTAAGGTCCGAACTACAAGGTAAGTATCTGAATAAGACTTGTATTAAAAATTGTCTTTGGAAAGTTTTTGTCTATTAACCTTACTTTCTTTTTATGGTTTTACAACCAAAACCACGGAGCGTGGTAACCGTTCCAAAATATCGGGGAAATAAAAACAATTATTCTGTGGCAAGAAACTTGCAATTATTAGTGATAATCATTTCGTGAATAACCACGAAAGTCTTAAAATCTACAGAATAAAAAATTTTTATATATATTATTATGCATTTAGTATTTTCACTCAGATTGTAGTCAATGAGCGCTTCTAAATTTGTTTTCTTAACATCAATTTTCAAGTAGCAAACATTAGCATTGTTTTATATATACAAAATAGTCTCCATTTGTCAGATGAGTAATTTTCGGGCGATTTTTTTGACGGGCGCAGTGGCAGTGTCCCTCAGATCTTTGCGATTGAAAACTTTGAGTGGCACTGCATTTGCTATGGACAGGCGTGTCGCTTTATACCAGGCGCACGACTTATTCGTCCTGTCACTTGGTATCATAAAAAAGCCATTGCGCGAAAATGAATGAGCCTTTCGGCGTATTTTACGTGATAGCTGCTGTAATAATAAATGCTCAGATTTCATGCAAATTTTCTTTAGCTCTCCCGGAACCGCGTTTATGAATAAAAAAACATTATCAGAAAATGTGGAAAACTGGTGAACCATGAATTGCTAATGAAAATACCTATTTTCCTTGCTTAGTAATACTTAATTGTATGAAGCCTTTCAATACACATTTACCAAAGCGATAGAGAATAATTTTATTAGTATGTAGAAAAAGCTTTAATATTTACAAAATATTAACTTAATTCTTTTCCACTTAAAAGTATTATAAAAAAGAAAAACAAAAAATCAGCAAAATCATGATTTTACAGTAGAACGAGTTAATTATGAATATCCTTCAAATATTAGTTTTTTATAAGCCGCATTGCTAAAAATTTTACCTAATTCAGATTGTTACATCAGAAAATATCAAGATTTTACTTTCAAAACGCTGTACTGTAAAATCGTGGCTTTGCAGATAACCGGTTACTCTTTGCTGTCGTCGATATTTAGATTATTCGCATTCTGCAATTAATTGTACAAATATTTCGACACATAACATGGTTTTAATTATTAAACCACTTATTTGTATGTGATACATAGATTATAAAGGTACAAGAATAGATTTTGTATCACTGTGATTCGCCTTGCGAAGCATAAAGTTTTCATAAATTATTATGTAGACACCGATGCAATAATTTGTACACCATTGGCTTGGTAATGTACATGCCTACAACCTAATACAAATAAATCATAGTAACAATAATAAAATATAACAATATCAAATTTAATCAGTCTACTAGTTAAAAATAGCGAGAACAAGTGAAATACAATGTACATTTTATAAGAAACCTTCAATATTGTAGAATGTGATATCGTTGAATAATTGAGTAAAATTTCTTAAATTCTGCACAGATATTGCAATTCACAATTTCACGTGGAAGTTTGTGGTAAATCTGTGAAACTTTAATTCTCACACTCTCTTGAAGTTTAAACCAGTTTGCATTTGGTCAGAACGGCGTGCCCGTGTGACGAATTGAAATGAATTTGGATAACTCTTTACTAAGTGAAATTAAATGTATTATGATTATTTTTAAAAGTGAAATTTGAAATACGAATTACGTGACTCAAGTTCAAAAAAAAATTTTTTCGGAACTTATTTTAGTTTTTTTAATTTAGAGCTCCATAATAAGCAATTGACGTTACGTTTTAAAATTAGCGCGAAAAGTAAAAAGTTAGGTGGCTCGACATATTTTTTGAAGATGAAGAAGTCGGAATTTCGAGTATTCCGTTTCTCATCTGCAATCGAAACATCAAAATTTGCCGGATTATGATACGAACTATTGTCACACCTCCGTATTCACTAGATTTGGCCCAATATGACATTTTATCTGATTTTTTACCGATTTGTAACGAATGAGGAAGTGATAAGCTGAAACAGTGGCTTATTTTTTAGTTTGACAAAAATATTTTTTTGATGGGTTGAAGAAGTAGGGATATCTCTGGTCAAGGTGTCTAGATTAAATGGAGATTACATAGAATATAAACCATAATAAAAAAAGAAAATGGCTTTTATTTCTATTCAAAGTATCAGACTTGTCAAACCGTATATAAGGACGGTAGTTTACAATGGGGTTATCAACTGTATGTTTTTCTCAAGCTGCATAGTTTGAGCTTTGTAATCAAAGTGCGCTTAATGTACTGTGCATTTCCCTAAAAAATATTACATACCTAAGGTTGTTTGGTACATCACAATGGCAGGCGGGCACGAAAGTGTTTAGGTATACTATTTTTGATAGTACGTATTGTAGATGTGTTTGTCATTTTAGATTATTTTCTAAGCATAAACCTGTAAATGTTACAGTTATTGTTTAACTTACCTCCCTGCTTTCCAAGACCATTCTAGTAAGTAAGGGTTTCTTATTTCTTTCATTAAAGTTAATTTTTGTTTTGTCAACATTTACAAGTAGGTTATTTGTATCTTGTAGCCATTCAATTATACAATTCAAACTTGTATTTATGTTTGTTTCATTTTATAATTTAAGTAAATATAAATAAATAAAAAATCATTTATTGTCTCCACAAACAGTGCTTGTAAAAATAAAAATAGATGCTTTACGTAACGTCAAAATATAATCTGGTTGTGGAGGCTGGTCCCTGAACTAGGAGAACCTGTATCAGTGTGTGTGCGTGCGTGCGTGCGTGTGTGCGTGTGTGTGTGATAGTTTGTATTATAATTGTTATCAACAACATATTAACTATTGTGATAATTAATATTTATTGATTAATATTAGGAAGGTATAGTTAGAAGACTTTCAGTTTCATCATATGTAATTAAAATGTTTAAGCCAAATTACTATCTGTTACTTGCATTGGTATTTCGTTAGTGGATATATTTCTAGTAAACTATTTACTTTGGTATACAGATGTGGGCCCATGAAGTGAGCGAAACGCTTTCCAAAGGAAGTTTTAATAGGGCCGCGTCTAATGACTATATCTTTTCTTCGTTTCGTTTTGTAGTATGGGTCGTAGGTCATGTAAGAATACTGCCGAAGGAGATTATGCAAGATGTAAATTTGCCGGACAGTGAGAACATCACAAGATTTATATAATTCCGATGTGGGGAACAGGAATGGGCGAAAAGTAGCCACTTTTAAGACGGCTCTTTGGGCTCTTTCCAAAATTAGTAGATTCTGTTTTGATGCGCCTCCCCAGATATTGATGCTGTAAGATATTATGGATTCACGTAGAGCCCCATAAACAAGTTTTAGAAATTTGGGATTTGCAATACATCGTTGTTTTTTAAAAATAAAAATTCGTTTTCTCACTCTTGCAGCGAGTTTGGTTATGTGCGAGTTAAAGCGTAGATGTTTATCGATGATTACACCAAGATACTTAATCCCTGGTACTTCTTCCAAGATGGAACAAGAGCAACTCTGAGAATAAGGATCGAGACAGGAATGAGCATTTATATTGACATTAGGCGGTGGACGATTTATGTTGCGTATGCTAAAAGCTATATATTTAGTCTTGTTAGTATTAAGGCTAAGTGAGTTATAATTAAGCCAGCCCATAACCTTGTGAAGGCCTAGTTGAGCATACTTGAAAGCCTCATCCCAAGTATCTCCTGTGAAAGTCAGTGCAGCGTCGTCTGCAAATGCTATGATTTTGCCGTTAGTAAGGACCATATCACAGAGTTCGTTGATAAAAGACAGGAAGAGCGTCGGACCCAGCACACTACCGTGAGGCATATCGTAAGTGACAGGTTGTTCGTCACTCAACACGTTACCCAGTTTTACTACTTGAACTCTGTCCGTTAGATAATTTTGAAAAAGCTTGAACTGTGTTCTTATTCCCAGATTTTCCAGTTTACTCATAAGTCTTGGATTCGAAACCGTGTCGAAAGCCTTCGCCAAGTCTAGAAAAACAGTAATTACTCCCTCATCTAGCCCTTTAACTATGGTATTGGTTAAGCCTTCAATAGCATCTGCGGTTGATTTAGTTGATCTGAAACCGTATTGCTGTTCGGATAGTAATTTATTATTTTCAATTTATTTATTATTTCCAAATAGCTGCTGAAAGAGACTCGCTATATTTCAGCTAAAATTTGGCACGTGGAGGCCTCTAGAAGTGCCAGATAATAATTTCTGCTCGAAGTTGGTTTTTCGCCATTTTCAAATATGGCCGCCATACAAGCATTTGTTGGCAGTACAAAAAAATTGTCCTGATCCCTTTGAAAGTTGTCATGTGGGGGTCTCTAGGAGTGCTTGATAATAATTTGTGATCAACATTAGTTTATCGCCATTTTTGAATATGGCTGCCATGGAAGTGTTTTTTAGCGGCAGATGAAAATTTGCTCTAATTCGATTGAAAATCAACATTTGGGGTTTAATAATATTTTGCGGCCAAAACTTATTTTTCGCCATTTTATAATATGGCTGCTATAAAAATTTTTTGGCGGCATATGGATATTTAGCTGAACATCGGAGAACATGTGGAGATCTCTATGGGTGTTTAATAATAACTTGCAGTAAAAATTTACTTTTTGCCATTTGTCAATATGGCCGCCCTTAAAGTGCTATGGTAACTATTTTAAAGTCATAAGTGCCGAGGCCGTAGGCCGAGGTGTAGTGGAGGGCGAAGCCCGAAGCCTCTGCACGCCACCATATGTAGGTAGGTAGTATACGGAGACACTATTACGGTACAAGATTTCACAATTGTTCAAAATGTGAGGCATACTTCCCGATGTAGTGCAAATAAGATACTTATAGCGTTATTGTATCTCGACCGTCTCTCTGTTAGATTCTTTCTTGGAAGCTATGCCAAAAAGAGAAGTATTTAAGGAAAAAATGTCAGACAATCACTCTAAATTTCTGATATCAAACTAGGGAATATCCTGTACTATGAGTACCAGAGTAACGATAATTCTGAGGGCAATACTCAGAATACTCTGACCAGAACCAATTTAAAATTATTTTTTGGCTCAAATCAGGGATCGAATCTTGAACCTCCTCATCAAGCGCCCATAGTACTCAATCATTGTGCCATCGAAGAGTGTAAGCACACCCGGTAATCTGAAAGCGACCACGCGCCGCAGGCCGAGCCCGACCCCACCTACGGTGGGGTATAGGGCTCGTAAATAATATCCGTGTACCAAAAGTGACACAACAGTCACCGTTGCTGTCGACCTCGGCGACTATTAGAAGATATTATCCACGTACAAAAAATTTCGCTAAAAAAAAACAATTTAATGAACAACTCATTATAACGTTTCCGCCTTAATTTTTATTCGTCTGTTTATTTATCGTAATTTTCAAGACTTTCGTTTACTTTTGAAATAGTTCTTGGACGTTGATTTTCGTTTCTATATCTGCTTTAATTTCAATAAAATGTGTGTATAAAAATGATATTGCTTGTTACAGGTACTCATGAGTAGGCGGTACCGCATCTGACTTGTGATATTTGGTTGTCCTTTATCCCAGCGCCGATGACCAGGCAAGTCTGGCATAGAGTGGACCGCGAGCATGGCGAACGAAACAGACGTATATTGCGTGCCCGGTGCCATCGACTTCAACCAGGCCTACAGCCGTCTCCACGGCTACATCGCCCTCGTCATCTGCATCGTCGGTTCCGCTACCAATTCTATCAACATCGCTGTCCTCAGCCGCCGCGAGATGACCAGCTCAACAAATTCTATCCTCACTGGACTTGCAGTAGCAGATCTCCTCGTTATGCTCGAATACATACCCTACGCTTTACACATGAACATAAAAATTGGGCCCCAAGTTAACAAGAATACATACGCCTGGGCATGCTTCGTGTACTTTCATTCCATCTTCAGTCAGACCTTCCACACGATCTCAATATGGCTTGCTGTAACTCTCGCGGTGTGGCGATACGTTGCCATTGCGTTCCCTCAAAAAAACAGGACTTGGTGTAACAAGAGGAACACTTTCCTCGCAATTGTAAGTGCTTATGTGATATGCCCGTTTTTGTGTCTTCCTATTTATTTCGCCATGAATATAGTGCAAAGTGAATTAACACCTCAAAATAATTCCCAATTCGCGGAGGACCTGGATTTACCGAATAATCGGACCGTTTATGTTTTAGAAATGTCAAAAAACCAACAGTTAGTGACTGCGATAATGTGGATATATAGTGTTATATTAAAACTTGTACCGAGTTTGGCACTATCAATACTAAGTACGTGTTTAATATCAAAGTTAACTACAACTGAGAGGAGACGACAGAACTTACTCAAGCGATCTACAGTCAGCCCCAATGAGGTAAGTTGCAAATTCATTTCACTTGTTTAAACCTTTGATTAAAATATTTGCACCGACAGCATGAATCCCTTGTATTTTTTTCAGGGCGAGAGAATGAACAGTAATTTTTCGTTTAAAATATACTACAGTCAGTGTTCTAACCCCTTTCGTAGAGTCTTTTGAATATTTATTTATATTAGGTATTAGCCATTGACTTTTTGCAAGTCAATGGTATCAGCTAAATAAAAATATATTGCATATTTAAAATTCTAATATAAATATAATATTTATTTAGTTATAATCATTGACTTACAATTATATGGACGTCGGGTCCGCGCTAAAAAGTGTCCGCACTTGTAAGGCGCTAAAGTCGTATACAGAGCGCGACACTCCGCTTTAGTCTTCATTTGTTCTACGGACAGCGCGATACTGCGATGACATAACAATTTAAATTTCGAATAGGTTGACTTGGGACATTTTTTTCGTGGTTTTTGTATTAGACCCGTCGTCCATTTATTTGTAAGTCAATGGTTATAATAGATTTTTTTAAATAATTTTTTCATGACTGGATTATACATAATGCGATAGTAAGCTACATATGAAATATTTGCCTACAAGTAAAGAAATCTATATATTTTCATAGCATATTACAAACAAAGTTACCCTTGTAAGTTCACTCAAAGAACAAAAGAATATGTCTACATTATTAGCCACCAAATTAAGAATGTAAAGCGTGCGTGTCAACGGCGCCTTGTTCAGCAGGTTGATCCTGGCGCGCGGTACGGCCAGCAGATGCGGCCGCCGCCGATGCCACACGTATCCGTCCGGAACAGACATGCCTATTCGCTTTACAAGGCCTGGATTGGAAATCTTTCCTCTAAAAAGTTTAAAAATATAGGATACCAATAAAAGTTCCTGCCTGATTTTAAGTGTATTATAGCCAACCATTCCTCAAACAAATAGGCTTGTGTGCATCAGAGGGCAATACGGGTAAACGCCGTTTTGCTTCATATAGAGGTTCCTAGTGAATTTATTTTGCACCCTCTCCAACAAGACCACACATTTCCATTCATGCGGGCCCCATATGACCGCATTACACTCAAGCTGGCTCCTAACCATAGCGTTATATAAGGCGATTATCGCTTTAATATTTGTGAAGCCATGACCCCTATGAAGAATAAAGCCGAGATTTCTGTACGTTTTTTTACATACCCTAATAATATGATCTCGGAAGGTTAGGTCTGTATTCAGTAGGTATAATTCCTAAATCCTTGACTTTGGTCACTCTAGCTATAGGAGTCCTCTCAAGTAATTATGCCTAACAGGTGAGTGCGCGACTTAAGGAAAGTAAAAGTCTTACGAGAGTTAGTTTATTGTATAGTCTGTAGTCAATGTGTAATGGTACAAGAACAATCTAGAGTATTACTACAATGAAGCTTATATAATAATTAAAGTAACGATGCACGCGCTAAAAGTTGCAATTCTAAAATTTAATAACTAAGGAAATAAAAAGTGCAAACTCTACTAATCTAGGTAAAACAAACATCTGAGGATGCTGAGGCAGCATCCTTAACTCGCGAGGGAGAAAGTGATTGTCACACACTTCGAGGTGTTAAATTGCAACTGGTCTCCCTTATTCCAATTCACTACTCTGTTCATGTCCTCCTGCAATCTACCTCAGTCTTCAGAGTTTTGTAAGGGAAAATACAGCTTAAGGTCGTCAGCAAATAACAAACATTTCGCGTCCTTGACAACTTTCGCCAGATCGTTTATCATTATTACAAACTCCAGCAGTCCGAGGTTACTTCCCTAGCTATCACCTGACCTGGTGAAATAAGGGTCTTGTGAATAGGGACTTGTGTCCACCGTATTCAACGTACTGCTGTAGTACAATATGGTATATGAAAATTTGTAAATAGAAAATTTCCTCGGGGGCCGTACCCTGGGACATCGTGCCGAGAAGGCTGGCAACATTTCCCCTTTAAACAGCTAAACTTATTCTTTGGCTGAAATTACTGCCAAGTTTGTGGTCGCTGGAGGTTTCTACGAGTCGATCCAATAGCTCCTCCGCTAGAAGTTTCGCTTGTGGCCCCAAGGACCCAAGGTTTCAAATAACACGCCAATCTTGCTCAGTGCTACAACTTTGTGCCTCTTGCGGATCTCAGCTCTTGCGGATCGGATTTCTGGTGACAGAGCTTCCGCCGCCCACGCTTGCAAGGTCATGGGAGGGGGATACAGTGTCCGCATCCCTAGCTGTCTCCTTAATTTCCATGGATCGTCTGTTATACCGTCAGGCCATGTCAGTGGGCAAACTGTCGGGATCTTAGCTCTGACCCGTATTTCGTGACTTATATTATATAGCTAGTTTATATTTCGTGGTTTATTATTTTCGACCACTGTAAACGACCCTATAAAACGAGTGTTTATAGCTGCCCCGTAATAAACATAATTTTATAGCTATTCGCTGTCAATTGCACGCAACGTTATTCTACTTTGATAGTCAGAATAGGTATAAACAGGTGGATGCTGCCATCAGCCTTCAAATATATTTACGATTCCTTGCATCTTTTATAGAGCCATTTAACTCAATTTGTATAAAGAAATGTATCTCGAATTGTTTTCACTATTATATCTGTTACACACAAAAATGGAGTGTAGTTATGTGCAGCCGTTGTTTTAGCGGGAATTGTTTATGTATTGTCTTTCGTTACGGTGCAAATTTATATCGTGATTTTCCAGTGTCGCTGGCTGATTTTGAATAGCGTTTCACGCCAGTAATTATTGTTCAATACCAGTCACATTCTTTGTCTAGGTAGATAAGTAAGCTTTAAGTAGCATAGCTGCTGTTCCCAATTATGTAGGTACTTCGTTCGTGACAGGTTTCAGAGCCAATCAAGCTTGACACTTAAAATATCAATTATATTCTATGTCGCTTACGTTTAGAACGGTTCAAAAGTCAGTGTCAAGTTTGATGTGCACTTAACTGTCCTAAATTAATAGTAAATAATTTCCTACTTAATAAATACTAGTCTTCATCTACCAAAGCTAAACAATTTTGATGAAGAGTGACGTTGTCTGCCCTTAGAATCTTTAACATCAAATGTTTATTGTGAAATGGGTTTGGGATGATGTGGATTAATCTCCCTAATTTTAATTAAATATTAAACTTTTAATTGTGTACATATAAACTTGAAAAAATAAATAAAAGCCATGTTAACCTAAGGGTTTGCCTTACAGCCTCTCAAGCAGAGACCGTGCCTTCGAATCCGGTCACGCATTTATGTGCAAATGTAAAATTTAATTTTAAATTTGCCATGAGGTTTTCGGTGAAGGAAAACATCGTGATGAAACGTGTACGTCGAAGAAGGTTCACAATTTACCGAAAACGTGCGAAGTCCCAAACCCGCATTGGGCCAGCATGGCGGACTATGGCCTATACCCGCGCCTAAGAGGAGACCCGTGCCCAACAGTGGGACCCACTTTTTCATTAAAACGGATCGGAGAACTACTATTACGTTTCAAAAACCAATAGTTTTTACTTTAATCTCGCATTCGAAAAGCTTTGCTTTTATAAGAATCTATAATTATAGTATATATACAGGGTGTAATCGTTAAGTGTGTCCAGGCGATTATTCCATAAATATAAGAGATATCATAAAGCATTAAACTAATATCGAAAATAGGTCACCTATTGAGTATTCGACATCAACAACTTTTAAAAATAAAACTAGAAATATCCAAAATCTTAACGTTTTAACTCCCATACCTTTAATATGACATTTGTAGGGAGACGTTGATCTACTTTAAGAGGCAATAAATAAGTTTAAAGATAATAAAACTGCTATAAATAACGTAACAAAACTATCTTTCAATTGAATAAAAGTACAATGGCACAGTTAAAAATTATTTGATGAATATTTTTGTTAGTGCTGATCGACTCAGTTTCATGTAAGGATCAATTTCATTGTATGGGACGAAAAAAGTCGGTACAGCAGAGGATGGTCAAAAATAAAATTTTCGTACAGAATGAATGAAATTGACAATTTTTTTCGCATTTTCTTATAAGAATTATTTCATTGTATTAAAAGAAAAGAATCGGGGCAGCAGAAGTCAAATTTAATAAAATGTTGTTCATTTGTATGAAGAAACTTTTTTATTAAATTTGACTAACATCTGCTGTCCCGATTTTTTTCATGTCATACAATGAAATGATCCTTACACGAAAATGAGTCGATAAGTAATTAAAAAAAATTGATCAGTTTTATTCATTTTATGGATAATTCACATATGACCAAATAATTGACTATGCCATTATATTTTTATTCAATCATAAGATAGTTTTATTATTTATTTATAGCAGTTTTGCTATCTGTTTAACTTATTAAAGTAGGTCAAGTAAAGATTCTCTGTGAATGTCATATAAATGTATGGGGCGTTTAATGTTAAAATTTTAGGTATTTCTAGTTTTATTTTTAAAAAGTTATTGAGGTCGATTTACTTATTAAGTGACCTGCTTTCAATATCACTTTAAAGTTTTTTGATATCTCTTATGGGATAATTGCCTGGGCACACTTAACGATTATACGCTGTACAATATATCACCCAAGGAGCACACTTTATACGCCTTAAAACTGTTATATCTATAAACAGTCTTAATATGATATTGATTTAGATAATAGTTCTCTATAAATGGTTTTAAAAAAAAGAAATTGTTCTTATAGACTTATTTCACCCAAGTCAAAATTTTAACACCTTCTTAATACCAAGCAACATAATTAAGTGCAATCTCTCTTAAGATTTACTCTTATAGTCCTTATTTTAAGTTCATCTGTAGAACAACTGGTTATTTTTAGTAAAATTGTTTTATACAAATCCAGTAAAGTCTATTAATACTCTAAAAACTAGTATTCTTAAGGTTATTCTAGATATAATTAATTTATAGACATTCTGTAGTGTTTGTACTTATGAACAAACACGTTATAGCGCGTCTTCAGTAGATTTTATTTAAAAAAATACTACAATTAGGGTTTTTACTCTAATGGACGTTGTAAGAGTTCATGCAAAATGGATAAAGTAAAGAATATTAAAAGATCTAGTGGAGGTGGTGAACCTTGGATATTAAGTCATTACATCACATCATATTCGATACAATCAGCGTTGCCAATGCCAATTGTTCAAAATCTTCTTAAATCAGGGTTAAAATCCTCAAATTTGGGGAGAGAAAATTCCTCGAATCTATAATTTATTATTAATTATGAGAAATACATCGCTTAAAAATATAATAAAGAATTAAGAAACTCAAAACGTAATAATCTATTAAGTTTGCTGTGAATGTAAACAGAATGTAAAAAGTAAACTAATTATAAAATTGGATGACCTTAAATCGTTTATTTATTTTAATAATAATAATAATAACGTACACACTCAACATATAGCGCCATGGACACACACGTAGACAACCACAAATTACACCCAAACTCACGAGAGAAACAAATGTAGGGCATACAAATATTTCTCCCGACCCGGGAATCAAACCTGGGACCTCTGCATGGCAGTCCGGCATGGTAACCGTTCGGCCACGGAGGCAGTTAGATTAATTATAATATTAATTAGATTCAACTATAATCTGTAATCAGTCTGACCAAAAAATCATTTTTCTTTGCCTTACAAAATTAAGTAAATTGATTATTTGTTGTGCATTTGGTGACACTAGTTAACGTTAGAAATAATCAATGAGTTTCGACCTATATTTAATATTTAAAGTTGACGAGTGGTAAGTTGTGGTGTGGAAGTACCAACTGCTCGGCTTTGTTTATCAATAGCTGATTTCGTGTTGCTTCATACCGGAGACCGCAATAAGCGGGAGAAAGAATCGCGAACTCAACACGCACCGACTGGTAATTTTACAATTCAGAACCAAGTGCTCTAATAATAATTCTATTTAAGCTGCTTGTTAATAATACGGGCGATGTACGATGTTGAAAAACACGTCGATATAGTCCATCACAGTGTTTCTAACAGTAACGATCAAACTAGCGACGCATCAGCAATTGATAGATTAAACAAAATGATAAAATGTTAGAATCCCCACATTTTCCTCACATAGCGCCAATCCCCACAAAATCCCCAATCTAGTTGAAACTCCCTACAATTTGGGGACTTCTCCACAAATTGGCAACACTGGATACATAGTCGTAATTCGCGCTCGGGCCGGTTATGGCCGGCATTTGTTTGTTGACAAATAAATAAACATTGTGAAGTAATTGCGTGTTGTGAAATGATAAAAACAATTGAAATGAGCGCGTAAACTACTGTACTTCAATGTTGAGTATGTGTATTGTGCCATCTATCAATAGAATACAGTGAAATCATTGTGTGAAATATGGTTGGCGTGAAGAAATAACCTCAAATTTATAATGAAAATTTTATTTCTTCCAACATAAGTTAGGTATGTCATTAAAATATTCCTTATATTTATATGATAGGGAATTTATCCACCTTTCTAGTCATATATAACACATTCCATATAATTATACATAATAACGATTTTTTGCGACAAATTGGATTTTTTAATTTGTTTTTTTGACCTAGTGTTTCAAAATACTAGGTCATAAAAACAAAAAAGTAAGTTTCTTATTGCATAATACATTCAATATTTATAAAGGTTTATAAAGGTTTTGTAATACTGTCAAAAGAAAAAATCGCTTAGAAACATCGTGTTTTGTAGATAATCATAAAAACTTCATAGGAGTGTAAGTTCTTCTACAAGGTCAAGTAAACTAAAGCAAGTAAAAATAATCTTTTTGTATTCTAAAGTTTTGAAGATAAAGCTATGGACAAAATGCTCCCAACTGTGTTTTGAAAAAAAGCTTTAAATTCTTATCGCCACTTTTATTTTTAAAGAATGACTATGAAGTAGCCGAGAAAAATTTTTCTTTTTAAAAAGTAAATCTAAGTTGAAATTAGCTTGAAAAAGCCTAGAACTTCTAGGAAATGGTTTGTTTTGTGAGTTATTTTGTATATTTAAGCCTTCTATAAATATTTAAAACCGAAAATTGATAACTGTATTGTTATTAAGTTTATATTTAATACATAAATATTTAAAAGTTAGCGAGCGCATTACTTTTATGGCAGGTTTTACATCACTTTTCACATTGTATTTAAAGTCCCACATCAATTTGCGCTTTCTAACCGATTAAACATTGCGCGAAAAAGTCAGAAATATATCTAATTTCGCCATGTTGCAATTTTGATAGTTTATATTTTGTAAGCCATTAAACTTGAAATCTATTAGTATTAAGAGAATTGCGTCTTATGTTTAACGCTTTAGTATTTTAGTTTTAAAATAGCATTACTAAGAAAACTATCATAGACTATAAATTATCTAAAAACTGTCTACAAGACTAAATAGAAACTGTCTACATTCTACAAATGGTCTTGTAGCATTCTAGAAGGGTTACTTGAGAAAAAAGATAAGAATCACTCTTAACACTACCTACAGATAGTTTCTCAAAGCACTCTTGTGATCTACTAATAAAGTTGTGCCCACTTTTACTTTAAATCATCTAGAAACCTTCTTCGAGATATCTTGAGGGAATTTGAACTCTTAAAATATTCAATCGAATTAAATTCTGTTAGATATCTTTTACTATATATTTAGATATGGGTGTGCTGCTTGGGCATTGCTCTGCAATTAAAACGTTATTACGACGTTATTATGTAAAGCAAGTATTTCAACTGGAATGTAATACGGTTTGACAAAATTCGGAGCATTGCAATTAGCTTTTCGTGCTCTTCAATGAAGCTAATTAAGACGTCGCCAGTTTGCGATTCGTCAGTTTGTCAGTTTCCCATTCAAGTATTGCTGCTAATAGCTCTACACTAGAATATAAACGTCGTTGCGTGTCCGGTTTGTGTCGCTAACATTTGCAAATAATATTCATTTTACGAGGGTAAATTGGTAAAATTTGTAAAATAAATAAAATAAATTAAAGGAAATTGTAATAACAATGGAAGTAAATTAACTTGCAACTTTGCGAACTCGGTGGAGGAGGAGGAGAGGAGGATTTTTTATGCCTTTCATTTTATAATCTACACAACCGTAGCTATTTTGCATGATATAACCTCCACTGGGCTCGCAGAGTATTAAAATAATTTACTTCCATTTTTATTAACATGGACTTCCGCAAAGTAACGCCTGAATCTATTAATTAAAAAGATAGTAGCAGTCGAGTTCCTTGTGAAAGAGTTCATCTATGTCTGTCGCCAAGCAGTAATGTGGCATTACATTAGAGCTTTCTTTTCTTTCACTGCCATTGCGTCCGTCATCTGCCTGAAACTTAAAGTTAACAAGTCTCATGTGCATGTAATTGTAATGCATGTAACTGTGTACAAATGGTACAATAATGTATTCGTAGGTACCAAATTGTGCTCGGTCATTGTATTCCGTACCACGCTGCGTAGTTCTGGTACATATTAAGAGTTTAGTAGCTGCGAATTGGCAAAAGCACTTAAAAGTTATTTGAAGTAATACTAAAACCGCCCAGATTAAATTCAGACGACCTTAAAGTTATAAATTCAATTCTCAAACCGTATTAGTTGCTATAAGTCCGAATTGCTATAAATGGAACAGGCGCTACGCCATTAGTGATGATGGAAAAAATAAACAAAAGAAAAGTCTTCTTTTTGTTGTGAACTGACAAACACTTAAACTTTTGGAGTGGTTATATACGGCAACTTTTGGCTGCGATGCAAGCGCGCGTTCGTGAAACGCGCGATTGTATCACTATTGTACGGTTAAGTACAACATTGAACTTTAATTTGCTGCATTGACATGGTCTAGTTCTAGTTTTATTTTGCTGCAGTAAGATGTGCTAATTCTAGTTATTTTGTTGATGTGGTCAATAGTATTATGACATTTTATTGTATTTTTAAGTTAGTAAGTTATCAACTCCTAAACAATAACATCAATAACATTTAATATTAACATATTTAAAACATTTACAATACTTTATTTTACATTTCATTTATAAATAAATAACATTACTTTCAAACTTATAACATTTTTAATTCCAACAACTACTCCGAAAACACCGTCGCGATCACGAAGTAACATCCTGTAAGGACAGTGTCGCTATTCTGCCCTTACAACTACACTTGCGATTTATAGGCTATTGCTTCGATGTAAACGCGCGACTCCATCGATACCAATGCCCGATTGCATCGATACAAACACGCGATTGCATCGATACAAACGGGTGATTGCATCGATGCTATCGCCTATAAATTCCGAGTGTAGCGATGCAACTGCGCGTTTGTATCGATGTAGTCGCGCGCTTGCATCGCTGCTTAAAATCGGGCGCGTGTGTAAAGGTAGACAATTAGCGAAAGCATCGCTAATGCATCGCGTTTGCAACCGCTCTTATGTCTTCGTATAAGTATATACGGATATACTTCCGTATCCGTATGTACTTATATGAAGACATAAAGGTTTTGAGTGCGAGTGGCAAGTATGCCACATTCAGATTACAATACTGTTTTGATGCATTTGATGCATGGGAAGTCTCACATGATGCTATTGGTGTATTCTGTGACCTTTCCAAAGCTTTTGATTGTGTGCACCATGATACACTGGTCAGGAAACTTCGCCATTATGGTGTGGCGGGACGTGATCTCGACGATTCTTAAATCGTATTTGCGTGGTAGGGTACAGAAGTTCGATGTTAACGGTACGAGATCATCAGGATCTGCAATTAGCATGGGTGTCCTTCAAGGTTCAATTCTAGGTTCATTTTTGTTTTTAGTTTATATTGATTACTTACCTAGCCTTATGGGGGTATAAAACATGAGATAGTATTGTTTGCTGATGATACTTCCTTATTATTTAAAGTTAAAAGGCACCAATGTTCCTACGACGATGGGAACAATGCTATATCTAAAGTAGTTGATTGGTTTGCTGTTAATAACCTACTTCTTAATGAAAAAAATACAAATTGTGTGAAATTTACATTACCCAATGTTAGAAAGACGGTTACAAACATTGTAGTTAGAAACGAAAAATTGAATCTTGTGGATACAGTTGTATTTCTAGGTGTAACGTTAGATGCTAAATTGCAATGGGGTCCCCATATAAGTAAGTTATCAAAACGGCTCGGCTCTGCACTGTACGCGATTAAAAAAATAAGGAAACTTTCAGACGTCGAAGCCGCTAGATTGGTTTACTTCAGCTACTTTTACAGTCTAATGACATACGGCATTTTGCTTTGGGGTAATGCCGCCGATATCAATAGAATCTTTGTCCTGCAGAAACTTGCAGTTAGGGCAATTTACAATCTGGGCCCCAAAGTATCTTTGAGAAATAAGTTTAAGGAAATTAATATTCTTACACTAGCCTCACAGTACATTTATGAAAATGTAATTTATGTTAAAAGGAATAGTAATTTCTTTATGAAAAATAGTGACAGACATAACATTAATACGAGGAATAGAAATAAACTAGCTTTTCTTGATAGTCGTCTTCACAAAGTAAAAAAATCTTTAAAATTTATTGGAAATAATGGGACTTGAGGGATTTTTGAAAATAGTACTGGTAAACAACGTGCGCTGGAAAGAAGATATTGAAAAATATTTTTACAAAGTTTATTCTGAAGAATAGGCACGTATCGAATTTCCTAAGGGATCTTTATTATGTAAACTCTATGAAAGGGTTGTTTTGGTTGGTTATCTTATTATGATTCTATGAATAAGCAACAAAGAGCAAACATTTACCTTATCTTCGAAGATAAACTTGTATTAAAGGTATTATAATGAGTCACACGAGTCCCAAACTGACAAACTGCTTTCTATCTAGGTAGGTACGCCTCCCAAAATTCCAGCATATTTTGTGATCCACAAATTTAATGATTGAAGTGTATGGTGACTGCACGGAAATTGTTACATGTACATGGACCGTACTAAAAATACACTTGTATTAATATACAACATACATTTATAGTAAAATTTTATTTATCTTAATATAATTATTAAAGTTATGTGTTATTATTAGCGGTCGGATATTCGGATACATTTATATACATTGTTTGCCCGTCGACAGGTTACCACCCAGAGATTGCTACTTTACAACAACGTTAATAAATTAGTCTTGTAACAAAATCACACAACAGGCAAACTCATACTAGTTCCGTCACGCACGTCGAAATCGCAAATTCTGCATCGCGGTGTTAAGATTTTCCCTCGCGGAACGACTACTGGCGGCAATGCGAACATTAATGAATTGAATCTAACTTACTATGCATCTAGCTCTGCTTCCTTGTTTGGAACTCCGCTTTAAAACTGAATGCATCCCTTTAAAGAAGAGTAACAATGATAAATATCCCGTTTGGTTTTCTCGCGATTTGATCCGATTACTTACCGATTACTAAACATAAATACCATTTCAGAGTGCAGAAATTCAACAATCCCATGGACGTTTTGTCATTTACACTGCTCAGGAGAAGGTGCACTAGGCTGAGCTGCACATGTTACAATTCTTACATAAATAAAATTGAAGATGCTATAAGTAGTAACCCTACAGTTTTCTGGTCTTTTATCAAAAATAAAAGGGGTGGTCAGAGTACTTATCCACAAGAAATGGAATTCGATGGGAAAATGGCTTCAAGTGGTCCAGCTATTTGCGAATTATTTGCCGAAAACTTTGGTAAGGTATACAACACCCATGGACAATACTCGCCGTTGTTATTGCCTCCAGGCTCCTCATCCACTTCTACTCTCTGTAGGTTGTCGTTTTCAAGCCAAGAAGTGCATAATGTTTTGATATCCTTGGATGCTGGGAAGGGGGCTGGTAGTGATGGGATTCCGCCTATTTTTATTAAGTCATGTGCTGAAGTTCTATCTTCTCCTTTGCAACAAATTTTTAATAGATCGCTTGATGACGGAGTTTTTCCTGACCTATGGAAAGAGGCCTTAATAATCCCATTATATAAATCAGGAGCCCGTCATATTGTTTCAAATTATCGACCGGTCTCCGTTCTTGCGATATTTGGTAAGGTTCTGGAGAAATTAGTCACTAAGCATCTAGTCTGGCACCTGAAGCATTTTATTACTACGCATCAGCACGGTTTCGTTAAATCTAGATCAAACTTAGCGTTGTTCATATCAAGTGTATCTAAATTAGTAGACGAGCGAATCCCGGTGGACGCCATATACACTGATTTCAGTAAAGCGTTCGACAAAGTAGATCATCAAATCCTTTTAAACAAATTGTCCCTTTTAGGCATTGATGGGTCATTGCTTAAATGGGTTAAGTCGTACTTATCTCATCGGCCTTCTAAGGTAGTAGTAAACGGTTTTAGTTCAAATTCTCTTGTACCTCTGTCCGGGGTTCCCCAAGGATCCCACTTGGGTCCCCTATTTTTCAACATATTTATTAATGACGTGATTAATTGTTTTAAAAACTCGAGTGTATATCTTTTCGCTGATGACTTAAAAATATTAAAACCAATTAAGTGTGCCAGGGATTTGGAACTACTACAAGAAGATATCAATAATTTGTGTAATTGGTGTATATCCAATAAAATGATATTAAATGTTGCTAAATGTCACCACATACGCTTTTCACGCAACAAGTTCGATAACTTACATAAATACAATATGGGTGGACAAGATTTAGAGACAGTGGACGAGATTCGGGACTTGGGGGTTTTAGTAGATAGTAATTTGCGGTTTGACTCACATATCAAAAAAACTGTAAATAAGGGTTTTAGGATGATGGGTTTCGTACTGCGCAATGCTAAGGAGTTCAAGAAGTCTTCATCGAAAATAAAACTTTTTCAAGCTTTAGTATTGCCTGGACTGGAATTCAACAGTGTCATTTGGACCCCACATTACGAGGTGTACATTAAACGTTTGGAAAGTGTTCAAAAGCGCTTTTTATATCACTTGGCATTTGGCGATTTAGAAGCGGAGAGACTTTCGGGGTACTCACATAGACTCGAGCATTACAAGTTGACTTCTCTGATCAACCGTAGAAAGAGACTTGATTTAATCTTCCTGCACAAAATTGTTAACGGTTCATTAGACTGCCCTGAGTTATTGAATATAATTCAATACGCCTTGCAGGTTACCCAGGAAAAGCGCTTATAACTTTTTTGCCGTAGTAGGTTCAAAAACGAACCTCGGTCATTTCGCTCTTTTGCCGAGGCTCTGCAGGACGTATAACTCGCTTTCCAAATTACATGATCTGGACATTGGTCTTGGGTTAAACAATTACAAGAGAAGGTTGTGTGATATTTTAAATACATAAATGATGTTTCAATTAATTTTTTATTGTAAATTTGTATTTATATTTTTGAATTTATATTTTTAATTCTAATTTTAATTTTGAAATTTAATTTTATTTGTAACTTTAAATCAATTACTGTATGTCATATCATAGGTAGAAGGATTAACTATATGCTCGATAGTTTCAAAAAACAACAATTTATTTTTTGTATGCATGCTATGATGTTCCTTAACTATAGAAGCACTTAGTTTTAAGCGAATATGTTCAAATTTAATGTATAGTGTATTGCTATGTGGAATATCCTGAATAAATAAATAAATAAAAACGTTGCACTAGTTGTTGCACCCTGAGCCGCTTCCTAATTGGAACGCGTGTACGGGTCCTCGACTACGTACCGATTAGGGGGAGTCCTTTCCCACTGTATGTACATGTTGTAACTGTGTGAAATAAAACCACCATATTGGAGAAAACTTAGTTTCCCTCTGCCACCCCAATAAGAACTTACTGCAGTCTCCATTTACACTCTAACAAAATATAACGTCAAAATTACATACGATTACACAAAGAATCTGCTTTTTACCCTTTCTTAACCGACTTGAAAAAGGAGGACACTCTGAATTCGACTGTATGTTTTTTTGTATGTATGTTACACGATAACGGCATTTGTGAATCGATTTTGATGATGCTTTTGTTGTTGGAAAGAGGGTACCTCGGTAGTGGTCCCATTTACATTTGAAGAAAATATTCCACTTCTAAGGGTGGCAAACTAGGGGACGTATGACTTACGAGGTCGGGTTTTTTAGTACTCTATACTGAGATATTTTGAGAATAAAAACATCAGCACAAACGATTTTTTTTATTCTTTTAATTTCAGATTCACATCATATTTTTACATGTTTTAAAGTTTTCCTTTTGATCGCATCATAATTTTCTTGTAATTTTTTGTTTTTAAATCCATTCTGTTTTTTTTTTACTTTTACCCAGTATTTTGTTTCCTTTTTATTATATTTTTGTTATATCAACTTGTTGATATATTTTATTTATATCAACCTGTTGATGTTGATATATTTTATATCAACAACTTTGATTAGTGTTTCCTCTTCATTTATATTTTATTGAAAAAGAACTGTTACGCTGTCCATATCATTTTGTTTGACACTGTGGGTCGAATAGGTTTAATTTTTAATAGGTTTTATTGTTTTGCAGGAGAGTTGTGTTTGTAGTAATAGTGTAATAAATAATCTTTAATTTGGTAACTATGTAGATTTTTGAAGTGTATGTATGTGTATGTGTATGTATGTGTATGTTTGCACTTAGTTTTTAATTTTTCTTATAACCCCGGAAACACAGGTTACCACCTGGTTCAGCGGTGGAAGTATTGCCACTCAGTTTAAGGGCGCGTTCAAATTAGCCGCTGTTAGCCTCGCTGCAGCAGCGCTGCAGCCGCGCGGCGGTCGCGCTGCAACCACGCATGCCATTATTCGGAAAATCGTGTCCGCCATCTTGGATTTATAAACAAGTGCTATATTCGTAATGTGCACCCCCAGATATCTCGAAAACGATACCCAACTTGCCATTATTTGAGAAATCGTGCCCGCCTTCTTGGATTTGGAAATGAATGCTATATTCGTAATGAGCATCCCCAAATACCTCGAAAAGGATACACATATTGCATTTTTGAAAAATCGTGTCCGCCATCTTGGATTTACAAACAAGTGCTATATTCGTAATGAGCACCCCCAAATATCTCGAAAACGATACCCAACTTGCCATTATTTGAGAAATCGTGCCCGTCATCTTGCATTTAGAAAAGTCGTGTTAGCCATCATGCATTCAGATATAAATGCCATTCCCATAAGGATTACCAAAAATAAATATTTTAAAAATTCTTGGCAACCATCTTGGATCTTGGAGTGCAATAAGCATTCCCAGACAACTCGAAAACGTCTATAATTCTCGTTGTCGATCGACAATGTCGATTATACGTTGACGATTATATTAATACGTTCTGGTATTCTTTTTAATTTTTTTTTTCTTCAGTTTTAATAAAATAAGTGAAAGTAGCGTTTCTTCGTCAGAATCCATCGTGTAACTGAGTCGAAAGATAAAACATCACTAAAAATTTGGTCGCGCTTCAGCTGCTAGCGGCTGCAGCGCGGCTAGCAGCGGCTAATTTGAACGCGCCCTAAGAGTGGAAGTATCGCCATCACCTTAGACACTGTTGTCCACACAAAACCTCTTTAGTTTGTTAGTGTTTATATTTTTTATGTACAATAAATGATTATTATTATTATAAATAAAGTTACGTTTTTTTTCCGAGAACTGCTATTGAAGTATGAATTTTATGCAATCGAATGAATAAATAATGAGGGCATTATGCAAATAATGCCCTCATTATTTATTCATTCTTGCCTTAGTACTAGGTACGAGATTTTACCTAATTATGTAATGATTGCATACAATATTTTTTCTACGACTAAATAAAAATAATGGAACTCGTAGGAAATGATACTATTTTTACGAATTTAAATCGCGAATATTTGTTTTTTCAAACAAACCAACCAACAAGTCAACCGTGACCATGGGACCTGTAAAAACAAAAAAAAACCAAACCAACGATTTAATTAATTAAATTTTATTTAATTTGAAAAACAAACCAACGATTTAAATGCGGAAAAATAGTTTTATTTCCTATGTGTAAGAATCGCGAAAACCCAAGAACTCGATAATGGAACATAACCAATATTTAAAGATTATTTGTTAACAATCCATGACAACAACCTCAACCGAAAGCCAAACAAACATTAAAAAACAAAAAAAAAAAAACAAGGAGATAGAACGGATCTGTCTGAGATATTGTTTAATAATTTCACGATTATAGTGACGTTATTCTGTTCAGGAAAACAGAGACGCGTTTATATAGTTTTAATTGGCAGATTAATAAAGTACCGGAGTACAAAAAATAATTTGTCTTCTAAGTCCCGGGATGGGATTCTTAAATTGTATGTTTACGTTTGACGTGCCAGTGTTTGTATTAAAAAGTCTGTAACTTTGTAGCTCATCAACGCCAATACTATTTATTTCATTCCATTTTGGTTTGTGAGTGAGTACCTATTACTTTGGCTCGATGATTTATAGCTAGGTCTCATTGACGATCGATCCGTCTGCATTCTGGACTTTCGAACTAGTTGCAATAAGTGTCAGAAGATAATATACAATCTCTACACTACACACACAACGAACTTTAATAGAACTAAGAAGAAATTTACATTTGATTTATATTTCCTTCAATTTGATGTCGCGGGATGTTTCAGATAGGTACAAAAATGCATTCCATTTTCACCAGTAACCGTATTGTAGGTAAATAAACATTCGACTATCCGACCACTAGTTATAATATAGTGTACAAATATGAATATACAAAAAATCTATTTTGTACTCTCTTCTAGAAATAATCCAACAAGTCATTGTGAAACCAATGTTAACCAATGGTAAATTATGCGTGACATAGTCCCAAGTTACAAGAAAGGTAACCCATTACGAGAGTTCGTCACTCATTAGCACGCTAGTTAAGGCCACCGTTTCGGTCCTGAGAATTTTTCAACACCCGCTTGGTCACAACGCTGATGACAGACTTTAAAGATATAAAATAAGAAAAAAATATTTGTGTTTGTGTGACCATCAAACGCGGGAAACTTCCGAAATAACCGGCGGATTTTTCTGGTTTTAATAGGTGTTATTGTTTTGCAGGAGAGTGATGTTTGTAGTAATAGTGTAATAATCTTTAATTTAGTAACTATGTAAATTTTTGAAGTATATTTATGTTTGCACTAAGGGTAAGTTTTTAATTTTTCTTAATGGGTTATGGGTCCCCCGATGACACTGGAGGATCAGTACTCAGTCAGTGGGCTTAAATATAGAAATATCTTCGCATACGGCGAGTGCGACAGACATGGAAGATGGTCCCCGCAGTGAGGATTGGAGCAAAATCAGGAGACGTATTAAAACATCTTGATCATATTCTAAGAAGAAAAAAAAGATAATAGGGACACTTTGTTAAAAGTTCTCTTGATGATATTTATTACTTTACCAATATACTTTCATTTCTTTGTCAAAATAAGTTAACAAATATCACTACACTACAGTGGCGAGGCGTCCATATAACTCGATTCCCACCGGGCTTGCCTAAAATTTTCCACGTATATTCATAAGACAGGGCGCATAGTCCACCACTTAAAAAACGTACATTCCAAATAATTCATTAATAAACGCGTGCGTAAAGTCCTTCATAATACGACGTATTGCAGCCTTCCCGGTGGATCTTAAGCAATGACAGCACGAATAAGCCGCCATAGTCCCGGCATTTATTTCATTCAGGAAATCAATTCGCTCACATCAGTATACACGCACACATTTGCAAAAAACATAGTGGAAGACGACCTAATTAATGGCGGCCCACAACCCGAACATTATCGTTATTGGGTTATCATCGAATAGCGTTCGCGTAAAAATAAAACTTATTTCCATTCTTATACGGTTTGTTTCGCCCCTATGGGTTTGGCGACAATCGCCAACTTACAGGAAAAAACTTAAAGTTAATTCCTGTAAGTTGCCAGTTATGATATTAATACAACTAAATTAGAAATATGATTTTATGTTTGCTTTTGTGCTTAATTCAATTTATTTGGGTAATAATTTTTATGAAAGAACATATTTATATTTCATTTGTACTCGCGAGAATAAAAGAGATAAGATCTCGAAACGCTTGATATTGTTGGAGTCTGATGCCCGCGTATTTAATTATTACGATTACGAATTTGTTGCCTTGAAATTTGTGATTGTATTGTAATTAAAATGAAAAGAAATGGGACGTAGTTTCAAATGTTGGTTAATTTCATAAAACAGTGAGTGTTGTGAGCGAGTTGGTCTTCAAATAAAAAACTTGCAGTGACTAATGTCACTGCAAGCAATTAAAGACTTAAACAGTATTGTAATATCTAAATATTTTTGTGTTTATGTTTATGGATATGGGGAATTTAATAAACCCACTAAAACGCTCGAGATTATGCTAATGCTGAACCAGCAGGCGACAATAACATTACTGAAAGGTGCAATAAGGTAGGTACGCATATGTAATTCAAAATTATGGATATTAGGTATTGAAGCTAATTTTTTTTTAGTTCTTTTATTATGTCATAAATTCACTCAACTTGACCTATTCTTACTGGTGTTGGTGGCTTGATTTTAGAATTAAGCTTATAGAAGGAGTTTAACCATAAATGGTTTGTTTGTAGGTCTATAATTATTTAATGATTTTTCTAATACTTCAAATATGAAGTGATTTTAAAAATTAAAGTAATTTCGTACTAAACCTTATATTATAAAAATAACAAATTTACGCGTAAACGCATACTCTCGCAAGCCAAACGTCAAGAGACAAATACAGAATTTGGGTTAGTTAATTCTTTTGAAAGTGAAATTTCGAACATACACTTGCAAAAGCCCTTGTAATACCTTTCGAAACGTTTTACGCTGTGTCGTGGTTTTGAAAACGAATTGTTCTGTATTTATGACGGAAAAATACACTCCCGAATTCTGTTGCTGTAATTACGGCTTTAACGCTAACGCGTTCGATACATTTGTTGCGACGAAAAATGTACTCAGACATACGTAAAGAACGCAGATGTTAGTACACAGACATGTGCATTCGTGTTATTATAATTAGTAGGTGCAATTAAAAATTAAAACTGCAAAATGTGCTTCACCGTCGTGTATCGAAAGATTGTTTTTAAATTTTTAGTAATTCACTACATTTGGCATTGAATTCAATAGTGCAAAATAATAACTATATAAACTATAAATATGTAGTAATTTATATGCTAGTGTTGCCAAGACGCCTTTTTAACAGGAAAAGAAGTTTGTTAAGTGCTTTTGGTTTTGCTCCGGCCTTACTAACGACAATTTTCACACCTAGCCACTGCCGTCTACGCCAATTTCTCTCACTCTAACTTCAAGACAAGATGTTCGTTTAAATTTAAGAATAAAAGAAGTTATTGTGATGTTTCTCAATATTTATGCTTGATTACTGAGCGTGATCTTGATGGTTGGCATTGTTTGTTTAGTGATGCATTAAAACACTCTCTTATTAAAGGGTGCGGGAATCTATCATCAGCAATGTAAAATAGTCCAAAAGATTAAATTACCACCTGCAACTTCTGTTTTCACTGGAGAGTACTTTGGTCTGTTAAAATCTGTAGAGTTTATTCCAAACGCCAAGTTGTGTGAGGATTGATTGCGAGGATATTGCATTTATCACTAATTATTGTCATGATTTTAGTGTATCGCCCGCGATTTCCCTCTAGAATTCCCGAGAAGGGTTTGGACTGTTTGTCTTGGTTTTCCAAAATAAAGTTTGAAAAGTCCGCCACAAGTGCACTGATTCGCATGAGACGGGGCATGTGTGTTTTTCTGGCCTGGCCACGATTTCTCTCAGGAATCTGGGAGGAATTTTGGCAGTTAGCATCCGTACAAAGGGATCCTTTAAAATTATAGACAGTGATCTTTGTGAGTATGGCAATATATGTAGGTGATTCTTACTGTTAGCAAATTCTCAAGTAAAGACTTGGGTAAGTAAGGTAACACTAAGGCACGAAAGGAAACAGTTTAATACAATTCACTTTCAATCATTTATTTCCTTTTAAGCAAGTAATATACATGATAGTTCGTTACTAAATTACATAATAAAAAGACGACAGTACATACCTGTATAAATTAACAACTTATATACGGCACCCACAGTATTCACAATATTACCTTTGTCTAAGAAATTTGAACACAGACTGCATAAATCTTCTTTTGTGACCATACCATCAAGCTTCGCCCCACCACCGTTTTGGTAGGTTAACAGACTGCGATTTCATTAACGCTTTTGGTAGACCGATGCTTGATTGATTGGCATTTCTTTTAGAAAGGGATTTAGATACTTTTAAATATTATTGCTAAACTGACATACATAAATGACATCAGCCAGGCATTAATTTAGACGTACTTAAAAAAATATATATAATTAATATGAAAAACCTTTCAATTATAATAAAAAGTTCGAATCGATTACGTTTAAGGTATGACAATAATCGATACAAGTTCTAATTTGTATTCGTTACGCTAACATTACTCAACTGGACTTTAAATGATTTTTTTTTCGTTCCATGTCCTCATTTCCATTGAATTCCCTCTTCCCCTACCATAAAGCATATTTTGTCATCTAATAGTCTAGATTATCTGTGAATGGTTTTTCATTTATAATTTTGAATTGTATCAAATTATAAGTATACCAATTTATTTTGTCATATTTTTTGTCTATGTATTTCTGTTTAGCTTTAATCTTTACACTGCAGAATTATCCAATATCCATCCAATTTAACGTAAAGGCAAATAAATCCAAAAAAAAAACGCCAGTGATCCGATTGAAACTGTAAATTGTTACGATTTGTTAACATAAAGAAACGTAACCAAAACGAGTAAAAGCTTTTACGGACTGAATTTATTTTTTGTGTATATATTCATTAAAATGTAGCGTATCGTACCTATAAAGTATATCGACCCATTAGAAAGTTGTAGCCAACACGTCTTTAAAAATTAAATATTCAAACTGTACCATCACCTTATACTTTAAAATTTGAGAGTATTGCAAAACCTTTTTATTGAGTAAAATTATATGAATGGTGGGCGTAATATGCAATAAAAACTTTCAAAACACAATATATTTCAAACACAAAGTAAAAAAAAAACAATTTAAAAAGTCCAATTTGTCGCAAAAAAACGTTATTCTGTATAATTATATGGAATATGTTATATATGACTAGAAAGGTGGATAAATTCCCTATCAGATAAAGTATATTTCAACGACATACCTAACTTATGTTGGAAGAAATAAAATTTTCATTACAAAATTGAGGTTATTTCTTCACGTCAACCACATTTCACACAATGATTTCACTGTATTCAATTGATAGACGGCACAATACACATACATAACATTAAAGTACAGTAGGTTACGCGCTCATTTCAATTGTTTTTATCACTTCGCGGCTCGCGCGCGAATTACCGACTGATGTATCGAATGATGTGACATAATATCCAAGGTTCACCATCCTCATTAGATCTTTTAATATTCTTTACTTTATGCATTTTGCATGAACTCTTACAACGTCCAATAGAGTAAAAACCCTAATTATAGTATTTAAAAAAAAAAATACTGAAGACGCGCTATAACGTGTTTGTCAATTAGCATACACTACAGAATGTCTGTAAATGAAATATATCTAGAATAAACTTAAGAGCACTGGTTTTAGAGTATTAATAGACTTTACTGAATGTGTACAGAATAATTTTACTGAAAATAATCAGTTAATCTATATTTGAACTTAAAATAAGAACTATAAGAGTAAATCTTAAGAGAGATCACACTTAATTAAGTTGTTCGGTATTAAGAAGTTTTTAAAATTTTGATTTGAGTGAAATAAGTCTATAAGACCAATTTTTTTCTAAAACCATTTATAGAGAACTATTATCTAAACCTATACCATAATAAGACTGTTTATAGATATAATAGTTTTGAGGCGTATAAAGTGTGCTCCTTTGGCGACGAACTTTTTAGTTTCTTTTGTTTTTCGTAGTTGTGTAGACATAATATTGAAACAATGTCATAAATAATGTTATTAAATAAAATTATAATCATTCCCCATTAACCTCCGTGTAAAATTTAATAAAATTAATCTGTTACAAAGTTCTATTAGAAATGTTATAGAAGAGTTATCGCCGCACTCCTTTGTTTCATTTAGATGTATGTGAAAGTGCTCTGCGAACTTATAAATTAGAATTAATGTTGACATGGGTATTTATTGTATCCGTGTGTGTAAGAGTATGTTATTGTGGGGCTAAGGTATTTTGTAATGCTTTTCTCTATTCTATATTATTTTATGTACACGCGCACATCAAGCTACACCTTGACGTATCTTGTTCCGTGGTACTGGAGGCGATTTTCGAACAAAAATGTGTAGTCTGATGTGCCGTTGTCTGTACATTAAACACCAATAACACGGGAAAACGGTTATCTACTTTTAAAATTTAGTTTTAATTATTTAGTTATTTTAAAAAAATACAAAAATGAAATTAAAACAACTTCAAAATTTTCACAGGCCGAGAAACAATGTCTTGCAGAAGAATCGTCTGCGCGTCGAGCCAGTCGGACAGATCGTACAACGCGCATGCTACTTGCAGTTCTTGGACTCTTCCTCTCTACCGAAGTGCCCCAGGGCCTCCTCGGGCTCGCTAGCGCACTAGCACCAGACTTCTTCAAGAACTGCTATGGAATGTTTGGTAAAATAACAAACTAAGTGTATTATTGTTGCTTCGCCCTCATAAGCCCTTACATTGTCTACATGAAGGGGTGATGCACCAATTACCTTACAACCACTGATGGAGACAATATTACGATAGGTAAGCCTTAATAGTCCTTTCCTTCAAGTAACAGGGGTCGGAGTGAGGTAGTTGACTTGGGTACGGTACAGTACCCAAAACACTTAAGATCCAATGGTCGACCTCTTCACCTCAACAGGATAATGCCTATTTTATATAAAGTACCTATATAATTATATAACGTGCCAGTTCCGGTAACGGCCGGTGCCTCTTGGCTTATCCGGTGGTTGAGTTATAGCTCATTGTTGATATCTCCTTTCTTGCGTGTTACAAAACGTGATAGTTGTTAAGGCAGGTGTTTTTCCACCGACGAGATGAGACGAGAATTGAAATCTCGCCGGCCTGGCTATCGCGAGCTCGCGATTGATATTAATAGCCACCGCAAGTAAGCGCTGAGATTGTGGATAATGAAGATGCACTGCTATTCAGTTTGTCATGATAAAAGCTACATCAATAAACATATGATGATAAAATAAAAATATAAAATATCAATACAGTAAATTACTTGGTTGATACATTTCAATTTAAAAAAAAACTTATATCTCACGTACCCTACAATCTCGCGATTGATATTAACTTGCCCGTATAAGCCTTCGCAAGCACTCGCAAGACATCGCGTGAATTGCGCTTACGTCGCTGAGTACAAACACTTTACATGGGCAGCAATACGTTTCAATATTATATGAATAAATATTTGGATAGACGTTTTGTCAATCCTTGTCAATTCAGACCATTTCCACTGAAAATGCGCTAGGAGAGAATTCGAATTTTGCTACTTGTGGTAATTTGTAATTTGCACTGTCACCAGTTACTTAACATATATTTATTGATAAAAATTTGCAGTAAATCTTCAAAATAATAAAGAACTTAATAAATTTTAATCATCGTCTTGCCTTACCTGTGGTAAAGCACCCCTATATGACATTAAAATATGTTTTAATGGCCGTAGCATGGCAGAATATGTGTGATAAACCTCCCCGGGACAATATTTAATTCAGTTGATAAATCTAAGTTTACTTATTTGGTAATGAACTATTGTTATACATTTTGAAGAACAAGGAAAACAATATAAAATTACGTATATAGCTACGTTTGTCGTTTATTCATCGCCGCGAAAACCATGAAACAAAAAATGTCTTTTCACCTCGTTTGTCGCGCTCCATTTTTACGTTGATAAATTTACTGTACAAATGTTTTAAAATCAGCTGTGACCTTGCAGCCATGTTTGGCACTGTGTTAATCTTTTGCAGTCATTGGTCGCCGGCGCTCGCGATGACATAAAAATGTGACGTCACTGAGACGTCACATTTTTCTCGCTTGCCATATAAATGTCGATATAATAGCTTTTTCGAGGCGGCATAGTACGGGGGCTGGAGTATATAGAAATATAAAGCGGGTGGCTTTGCTATTGGAGATCGTAACCTTTACGATGATGACTCCATAAAACAGCTATGTCGTACAAAAACTATTAACTCTGCTTGTAAAACCTTGTAGAGTAATACATAAATCTCGTGTTAAAGTGCTTTGCAAATTGATCCCGGGAATAAAGTTTCATACGTTCTCGTTTTGCAAACAATCTCACAGTGTGTTTTCTGTATTTTTTTTAATTTAATTTTTTATATACTTTCATATATATTTTTGCTAATTTTATCTCTATAGGTGTATACCTATAGAGATAAAATATATATAAAGTTTATATGTGCGTTATTATGCTTCGGTTCGTGCTATTTAAATATTGGGTTGGCCAAAAAGTCTGCGTAGTGTCAACATATAAATGAAAACTCTTTAAATAAATAAATATCAAGCTTTGTTCAATCATTTATTGGCTATGATGACTTACAACCTCTTGCCATTTGAAAATTCCCCTTTTATAAAATTTCCAGTCTTTATAAAATACAGCTCTAGATGTCATATTATTATGTGTCTTCGTTATCAAAGATGTGCCCATTCAAAGATTTTTTAAGGACCGAAACAAAAATCTGAAGGAGCGAATACGGGTGAGTACGGTCGTGACAGCTTTGTAAAGATGTGTGTGGTTTGGCATTATCATGATGACATACGACATGTTTACGATTTACCAGTTCTGGGCTGGATTTACCAGTCTTTTTTATGAAGTTTATCTATGAGTGGTGGTTGTGGAACTACCGATTTCGTACAATTATTAGAAGTGCAGCTGCAGCGCCACAGACGCGCCACTTCAGCCACACCAGCTCATCTATCAGTGTCTAATTTAAAGGCACCCTAAAACTTTCTCGCTTATTCTTAAAATGCGCCCTAAAGTATTATTTTAAAACCGTAGACATTAACTTTAAAAGAAAAGAGCTTTTTTTGTTTAAAGTTAGCTAGTGGCGAAAATCGCCCGTACTTTTTAGTTAATTACTTTGCTCTAAAGAGGCACTTGCCAATCTAAATATTAGTTGGACCATTAATACACTTACCCTAATCATGTCAAAAAATAGCTTGTTAGATGTATTTTCACTACAAACAAACTCTCATAATAAAGACGTGTTACTGTTTTACAACTTTTAAAAACAGCTCAGTAACCATTTACCTGATAAAAATATAAAGACTAAATAGATATTATTATCAGGAAAAAAACCAAAAGTCTCTACACACTATTGAATGGTTCCATTAAAACACGAACGAAAATGCAGATGAGTGTTTGTTTGCCAGTAATGGAGGCCTCACGAAAATGGAATTTTAATATTCATAAAATTTACAAAAGAACTGAAGACGGGTTTGAAAAGAGTACCGTTCTTATTTTATAAATCTGAAGGTAGAAAGCATTCTAATGAGAGGTCTTGAATGAATGAATACATCAGCTACTTTTTAATAAATAGAGCTGTCAGCTACCGTGACTTCTGATTACACGTGCTTTCGCTGTGGAATCGTATCAATTTTTTGTAAATAAATTAGTTTATTTATAGGTTGATACGTATACAGCCGGGCCTATTTTTAACGGGTGTGCTTTGAAACACAAAACGTCATCCCCCGGCTACGGTGCTAGAAGTACATTACTTTACCCTATAAATACTTTTAATTAGTTGTAGGCAATGATTATAATGGTAAATTTAGGATTACGTACAACAATTTTTTATCTACAAACAGTGGGCGCCTTAAGTTATTGTCCGCCACAGTCCCTTTCTAATTTATGAGGAATCGTCCATATTTCGTGAGCAAGGTATATCGACCAGTTGTGACCACCCTAGTGTTTTTGTCTGTCGCCTGACGTCTGTGTCTTAGAAATTTATTATCCTTCTAGAAAGTACCTCAGCAACGATCGCGCAAAAGGTTTAAGTTGGATTTGATAGGTTTCTAAAAGCATTCCTGTAATGTAGAAGAAAAATGCGTACAATATCGTATACTAATATTCCTATTGATCGATATTAATTTTCATTGCTAATAGTTTATAAACACACTGCCAACTGTTTGAAGCTTGTGGAATGCACTTTCAGTAAGGAAAACATTTTCAAACCAATATCGATAATAATAGATTGATGATGCGGTTGTCTCGTGAAAAATAGGCACGAATCATATATATATGTTGATCAATAATCATATATATATATTTTTATTTTTATTTATATATATGATTATTGATCAACACATATATATATATATATATATATATATATATATATATATATATACATATATACTTCAAACCATCTTTTATGTAACGTTGCCCTCGCAATCGCATCGCCCACTTCTTTGCTTATTTATGTCTCACAGCCCAGGATACGACAAATATACACTATGGTGTATATTTTATTTATTTTTATTTTTTTTTATTTTAAACACTAAGAATATTACAAAAACATATATACATCACACCCTTAAACCTACATTTGATGAGATGCTTGCCATCATGATGAAGAAAATATTTGCCAATTAGCGTAAACTCACCGATTGGTAGCCCAGGGTGCGCCAGATGTACAGGCAAGGAATACTACGTCTCCTTTCGTTCACCACACGATACTCATAGTAAATGAGCCCAATAAAATAAAACATATGTGTTCCTAAATACTGACACAAGGGACTACAGTTCATTTGCTGAATTACACAGTATTAGAGCGAAGCCAAACAAGCGCTGCCGGGGAGCTGCGTCGTAGCAACGCTATGACTTTAAAGCTCAATTTATATTGCGGCGGAACGGAATGGAAGCGAATTTTTGCAGTGTAGCGCATGCTCACGCTTTCCGCGGAGGATTTTGGCTCGTATCTAGTTTGTACGTTACAAAATTGTTCATATAGTTAATTATGCTATGTTACAAAAATTTGCTTCCATTTCTTTCCGCCGCAATATAAATTAAGCCTTAGAGTTACTGATAAATAAGATAAGACCGCAATAAATATTGAAATTAAGGTTACGGAAAAATTCGTTTCAGTATCTATTTTCATTTAAAAACAGCTGCATGAATAAAACAAGTCAGTGGATTACAGAAAAAAAACATGTCAATAGAGATCAACCTTGTATGCTGCAAAGTTACTGTAATAATATAATCGTGTTAAAGATCTCGCGCACGCTCTAGAATGTTCGCGCATTTTACACAATTGACCATAAAGTGCAATATGCTATGTACAACGTCGTTACAAAAATTCGAGCCTAAAACGTAAAATATCTCACTCAAAAGTTCCATTGAAACACAGCGTAACGATGTTCAATAATTGTTTTCAAACTTCTACGAGCACAAACGATGTGGGCTTCTTATTAAGTAATAATATATGCGTTACTTTCTGCGTCACATACGCTCAAGTGTAATGTTTTTAAATATAGCTCTACAAAAACAGCGAAACATTTTCCACTAAATTAAACTTTGGTTTATCCATTCGACCGTAGCATGTTGACGGCGGATTATTTTCTTGCCTAGCTTTACGATGGGTCGTATAGGTAGATAGAGCTTTTAATTAAATCGAGGTTTATTAGTACGCGTATTACGTATCGCTTCAACTTCATGCGGAGCTGCCAGGGTCTTACTTGAGATTAGTGCAGGTGTGGCCAAGGTTATAACTGGTCTTATTATGTTTTCTTATATAATTCCATCATAATCCGCTGTGATTGAGTTTTGTCTTGTGGGATTTATTTACGACTACGCTGCAGAAATTTATAAATACCTTTATAGACTTTATACGTATAATATGTTTATTGAATATCACGATGTTTTGCTACCATGACTCCCTAACGCTGAACAAAGGGACGAAATAATAATAAAACTTATTTTAAAAGCCTGACAATGTCTCTATTATGAAGTTCAGTCATTATGTAAACTTTGACTTGCTCTTAATTACTCTCAGTTAACTACCTAAAATAGCTAGGTAGTTTTACATTAAATTTTACATAGAAAAATATCTGTGGGAGAACGGTTACTTCTCAGTCTTAACTGCCTCTGTGGCCGAAAGGTTACCATGCCGGACTGCCACGAGAGGTCCCACGTTCGATTCCCGGGCCGGGAGAAATATTTATATGGCCTACATTTATTTCTCTCGTGAGTTTGGGTGTAATTTGTGTTTTTCAATGTGTGTGTCCATGGCACCCGCGACACAGGGTTCCCTTAGTGCGGGGATATGTTGAGTGTGTGCCCTATTATTATTATTAATTGAAAGGTCCATGGTTCGGATCCTTGAGGCTGCATGACTATAATTGACAACCTCTGTGCCACGCAGAGCTTTAAAATGCAAACAGACTAGTTGACAAGTTCCTGTGCCTGTAATTTCACCCTTCAAAACCGGAACGCAGTAATGCTTAAATTAACTGCTTGGCGGCAGAAATAGGTAAGGTGGCAGCACTTCCCTGTACGAACTCTTTCACAGGGCAAATCTACTGCTACTTAATCTGGTACTCATAGTACAGTGACTTCTCTAGTTTGAGACTAGGCTAATGGTGCGGTTGTTTAGCACATTATTATTTCTAAATTACGTTCATTTGTGAATATTTGTAGCAATACCTTTCGCTAAAGATGAAAGGAAAGTAAAAGATACAACTTCGTAAAGATCAAAAGCAAAACTTATTTACTTGCTACCTATAATTGTCATACATAAACTATTCCTAGAAGTAGGTACCAATCTAAATATACAGCATACCTTTCTACCGTAATTGAGTAATCATAATCAACACTATTAATTATTCAGTCACTATTAACAATCATTAGGTATTCCTTTAGTATCCGGGCATAGCTCTGGAGGTGACATTTCAGTAAGACGACACTAACAACCTAGGAATATTTTCCTTAGACGAGCCCAGAAGTGGGACAAATAATGGAATTGTTCTGGTTTGGTGTTCTAGTAATTAAAAATTTAGTTTTTCTATTTATAAGTTTCATTTTGGAAATTACAATATTCGCACTACGAAAATCGCTACGACATTGAAACAGTGTTGCCACACTCACAAAATTAATATGAAATGGTTATGAAATAAACTCATTCAGCCTAACATTTTATCTTCATTGTAATATTATATATATACAATAGATTTTGTGATGATACCAAGTAAGTCGTGCACCAGGGGCTAATCGACGCGCCCGTCCATGGCAGTTGCAGTGCCACTCAGAGGTTTAAATCGCAAATTCTAAGGGACACTGCCACTGCGCCTGACCCTCTGATACATAAGTTGACAAGTTTCATGTGCCTGTAATTACACCAGCACTTTTACCTTTCAAAACCGGAACGCAGTAATGCTTAACATTACTGCTTGGCGACAGGAACAGACTGCCGTTCAGCTTCATTCTTTAGCTCCTTGCTCAACTGCTACTGGATCCTGAAGGAGGTGCCAATTTTAAGAACTTAAGAACACTCACCTTAGAAAAGACCCGTACCCATAAGTGGAATGACTAAAAGATTGATGCAGATTTACATAATTATATTGAGATTAAAGTACAGATTGCATACACTTTGGCACTTTCTAGCAGCATGTACCAATTCAATTTTATTGTCATAACGATGATGTCATTAATTACTTTTTAAGTTAAATTTGTATTGAATTGACATTCAATTATTTATTGTGAAATTACTCCACTGGTTTGTTATAATTATTAATACAAAGAACGAATACTTCGAAAAAATTCCTTAAATCCGGCCGGGTTCGAACCGACGTCTTCTAGCAAACCATGCTAGACGATATGCCAACTAAGCCACGGAACGAACCAGTGGACCTCACGAAATTTTTTATGTGCTTGTTTGTCGGATCTTCGTATTTGGTTGTCAACGACTTTTACTTTGAAGTTATTAAATGGAGTATTTCACACAGGTGACCTTATGGATGTACTGGCGTTATTCACGTCGTCAGTGAACTTCGTGCTATACTGCAGCATGTCCCGCCAGTTCCGCTGTACATTCGCGCGGCTAGCACGTCGAATGCTCTCCGCCACCGAGGAACCGGCCAAATTCACCACCAAGCTTGAACCTACTACGCAGGTATCTTTTATGTCAAATAGGACCTAAGACATTTAGGGAAGTTATTCTCCTTAATCACCACTGAAGTCTAAAGCTGAATTGCAAAGTCAGTTCTTACAGTTATTAATAGGTTCTAGGCACTCAATGCGAAGGTGATTAATTAATGCTATGTAATACTCAAGTATACACAGTGTGTCCCACGGCTATGCCACACGGAGGGACAGTACCTTAAATACCGTAGGTAGAACATTTTACTAGAACAAGACTTCATTTTTATTTTGAAAACAATTCGAACTGCATTCAAAGATTTTTAAATAATCCCCTGTCTGCCGATAACCGGGAATCGAACCCGCTAGAATTAAAAAAAAACCTGTAATATTACTGTACTGATCGAAAGCCTCAATTGATCGAAGAAAACAATAGTTATTGTTTTCTTCAAAATAACATAGCAAATTAAGAGAAGCGCGTCCAAGTGTTGCAAAAAAAATGTAACTTTCTTTGAAATAAATTTAATTTAAAATAAAAATTACAATAAAATTATTAAACTAAAATTATGTGTCTAATGATCGATGTTAGAATCAAAAGTGACGATGGCACACGTCCGGTTTCCGAAGGTGGCTTGTGCTGTCGTCACGTTCCGCTGCATCGGCGCCCCGTGCTGCAACTGGTCCATCGCGTTGTGCTGCGATGGCGCCTCGTGCCGAAAGTCACAATAATGGGTGATTGCAATACAGCGGTTTCCGTGCGTTATCCATACTTAACACCTCCCCTCGTACTTCAGCGACTATGTCTAAATATTTTTTGAGAGAGTCGCTGAAAGGATGCTGTGGTCAACTTTTACTTCGCACGGATGGCATTTCTCTTTTACTTCACAATATATACGGTGTTTGATTCCTTGGTCGAGTTTTCAGATCTTGACCGAAATGATCGATATGAAAGGCTGATAGCGAGTACAGCTGCACCGAATATAATTACATAAACTGGAATTGTAGTGAGTATAGGCTTCTATCTGAAATTTCGTCTAAATTTGTCTGAGCTTGTAGAGATATCTTCTCGTTAATAAAGTGAAGTTTTTTGAGATCGACGGAGTTCAGGATGATGGATGAATCTTTACTATGTGCTTGTTCTTTATATGTAGGTAATTCTGTGATTTTCAACGGATGTCCTTTGATGCGGTCGTTTGAATTAGAAATTGTGAAGCTAGGCGTCTTCATGTAGCAGTTAAGTGGGATGGTGATTAGGTAGCTTCCTTGGAGGATTCTATACTGCTCCTGTCCGCAGGATGTTTTAACTTTAGTCTGGTTGGAGAAGCTCACGGTGTAGTGCTTCTCGTCCAGTTGTTCCATTGCGTCTCTCGTTAATATGACTGAGGTGAACTTGCAGGATGGCAGGACTTCTTGGTTGATGATCAGTTGGTGAGTGCAATCAGAGTTAGAGTGAAACTGGTGGTTGGCCTTCTGCTCGCAAAGATACCATGTTTTTATATTCGGGCATTCTGCCTCCATGTACATGGAATCAGTCCCAGAAATTGCTATATATGGTAAGGTAGGTATTAGGACTTGATGATTTTTACTAGGAACTATGGATAGCTTATAAAGGTCGTAGGTTAAAGGAGAGGCAATCGGTACTTTGTAAACTAATACTATTTGACTATCTAAATAGAAATATCCTAATTTTATTGTATCACAATAGTATCTAAATTCTACGTTAGGGATTTCATTATTTGAATAAAGAATCCTTAACTTATCTAAAATTATTTACAAATCTGCTATATTTAATATCGAATGTGGGGTACCCGAAACCATTATGAAAGCGAGAGTATTTTCTAACTTATGGAGTACTTCGGACAATCTGTCTACGTTGTCGCCTAGAATTATAAGATGCTGTGCCAGATGGGCATATTTTATTAGATCAGTTTCCCTATTAGTATCGCTTTTCATTATCATGTTGCATAGTTTTGCTAATTTTTCTTGATTTTGTGTAATATTTGTTAGAATTTTAGCATTTTGTGCCATCCATTCTTTATTTAAACTTACATGATTTTTAATTAGAGATTCTAATTTCTTTTCATTATTCTGGAGGACTCTGATGGCATTGTCATATTTAATTGCATCAGTATAATCTAAATTACCGGAAATGCTCTTTATTACTGAACCAAGTCCATCAACGAGCGCTCTCTTCTTACGTCTGGGTTCGAATGTCTGTAATTGGTCAGAAATCCGTTCCAGTTTAGTATTAAGGTAGTCAATATGAGGCTCAAATAGAGATAATGTCTTATTATTTAACTGAGGTCCTAGTTCAAGTATTTCGGTTTTTACTGATTGAATTTGTAAGTGAATGTCATTGAGATTGATGTGGTTTAGGAAAGAATGGTAATGGGATATGACTTTAGTAGGTCCCACTTTAAATGGGAGTAAGCCTGAGCTGTCTTCCAATGAGTCAATCGTTATGTCTTGTCCTCGAGCCAGTTGCAATAGTAGGGAGAGTAGTATCCTGCAACAATACAGGATCTTTAGGAGTTCGCTTAAGGAGGGACTTAGCGACAGGGCCACGTTTCTTTTTGGTATAAATATGAATCGGAAGATCTGCTAAGACTATGTCCTGTGTAAAACGTGGTACGAGCTTTTGTCGTGTTGCCATAGGGTTCCGTACGAATACTTGTTGATCAGGGGTATACTCTTTTTCAGGTTCGCGGTCTTTATTCCTATTTTCAGTCAGAACAGTCCTGTCATGTAACGAGGTTTCGTTAATCATGTCATATATTTGATTTACACGTTTCTTGTGGTCCTGTGAATACTGTTGAAGTAAGTGTTCTGTTAAATATATATCTATCGGGTCACATGGGTCAAAGTGTCCTGTAATAAGGTCAAAGGGTCGACATTTTGTAAAACTGTGTATAGAGCTATTGTAGGCTAAGATTGCGTAAGGCATGAGATTAATTGCAGGATCGGTTTTCCTTTCAAGTTTTAAGATTCTAAGGTGTTCGAGGATGGTTGAGTGAAAGCGCTCCACGATTTCGTTGTCATTAGGTCTATGCGCCAAGATTTTATGATGTTGAATCTTATGAAGTCTTGTGAATTCAGAAAACAAGATGTTTGTAAATTCAGGTCCTTGGTCAGTCACAATAGTCAAAGGAACGCTATGATGAGTAAAAAATGTAAGAAGGGCTTGAATGACACTTAAGGGTGATCTTTAAGATCATTGAGCGTATTTGGAGAAAACGTCAACTAACGTAAGGAACTTTTCTGATTGGGCCGTGAAGAGATCAAGGTGAGGAATTTCGAATAGTTTAGTAGGTGGTGGTACTATAGATAGCTTTTGCTTTATTGGATTACGATCGTACTTAGCTTAACCGCAAATACTACATTCGTTGATGTATTTTGCTATTGTTTCCTTCATCTTGGGCCAGTAATAACGACGAGATAGGGCTAAGAAACACTCGTTAATACCACGGTGGTTAGTTTTACCCTCACGATATTTCTTAATGATTTCTTGTTGTCGTAAATACTCTTTAACATTTTCTATTTCGGTCTTAGTCAGTACTAGGTTCATTGTTGAACTTTTGAACTTGTCTTGTATAATGGGTATGATTTGATACATAGCCAAGGGTGGTATAATCATGATTCCCGTTTTTACTTTGGGATTCACGTACTTGTTCACTGCGTTAATAACTTCGTCCTCTAAGTTAGATCCAGTCAGTTGTATAGTCGTTCTAGTGTGAGTCTCGAAGGGTTTTGTCACAGTGTGTTTAACATTGGTCTGTCACTTCTTATCGGTCCCTGCGATAGTACGGCACCAATCGCAAAGTTGGATGCGTCGGTCGTCAGTATAAACTATTTGTCAAAGTCAGGGTACTGTAAGATAAGGTCATTAGTCAGAAGAGTCTTGCATTTCTGAAAACAATTAGTATAAGCTACGTCATTAATTGCTATCTTAGATCCCTTTTTAAGACACTGTGTCATTGGCTTCGTGATACGAGCAAAGTCAGGAATAAACTTGCGATAATAGCCTAATAAACCTAAAAATAGTTTTATTTCTGTGGCGGTTTTAGGTATAGGAAACTTCTTTATGGCCTTGATCTTGTCTGGATTTAATACCGTCTTTGCACATTATGTGTCCGAGATAGGCTGTTTCTTTTTTCCGACTTGTCCATCTGGATCTTAAAGTTGGATTCCCTGAGCCTTTTAAATACCTTTTCCAAATTGGCCATAAGTTCTTGTAATGAGACCACATTCCATCACACGCTGGAATGTGGATGGTGAGTTTTTAAGCACAATGGGCATGCGTAAACACTCGTAATGGCCATGTGCTACATTGAAACCTGTTTTGGGGATGTCTTCGGGGTTCATCTCAACTTAGTAGAACCCACTGGCAAGGCCGAGGGTGGTAAAGTGGTGGCAATTACCTAATTTGTCTAATACGTCAGCTATATTTGGTATGGGGTATTTGTCATCAATAGTCTTGTCATTCAGTTTTCTAAAGTCTACTACTAGTCGCCATTTAGTCTTCCCTGATGCGTCAACTTTCTTTGGGACCATCCAAATTGGGTAATTCCATGCTGATTGAGAGGGGCGAATTATACCTTGTTCTAACATTTTTGAAATTTGATCCTGTACCTCTTGTCTGAGAACGAACGGCTATTTATAACTTTTCGTGTACACCGGTATTTCGACAGTTGTTCGGATGCTGTGTTTGATATGATTAGTAAAAGTCAATGATTCCCCTTCTAAATAAAAGACAACAGCATAGTTTGAACAAAGCCTTTCTAAAATGGCTCGCTCTTCGGGGTTTAAATGGTCGGTGCGTAATCGCGATAGTACTTCTTTCGAGCAGTAGTTGTGCGGTGCGCGTGCACTGAACATTGAACAATTCTGCACTAACGGGTCGGTCCATTGAAAAGACTACGTCGTGTCGAGTCGGGTTGTAAACTTCTATAAAACCACGATTATTTTTCATCGTAGTGACACAGTCACCTATCATACAGTTGCATATTAGCTGTTCTGGAATAAATACTTCACCGTCATGAAAATTTACAGGAACTTTAACTATTTTAGAAGTGTTGGCCGGTATACAAGTTACAATTACGAGAGTCGTACATCAGTAATGGGTTAGTCGAATGTTTTGTCAATAACGTCTTAGTTTTCAGGCCCTCATCAGATTCCCATATTTCTAACAAGTCTAGTCCAATCAGTCCATAAAGTAATCATGAAACTTATAAATGAACAAGGCGTGAAATCAATGAAACCAATCTCATTTCGCGGAATTGACTTGAATACGTTACTCTGAGGTCTATATTTGGCGTAGGTGCACTAAACATCTGCTGTGTCCGGGATGGTACTCTAAACTGGGGTACATCTGGTTTCCAGATGGGCTGTGGAGCCTGTATCATTTGATGTGATGGTCCAGGCATAACCATTTGACGTGGAGGCTGCATAGTGACAGGGGATGGCATGGGAGGCCTAAAGCCATAGGTAAATTTTGATGTGCTACCTTGTGGATGCGGCAACTGCGTCTTTTTGTCAGGAAGGTGCTCATTACGCTGCTGTAGATACAACGTATTCATTTGCTCGTGTACAAATTCTAGAGCCTTTTCGATTGTGTCAGGTCGCATGCAACGGATACAAGACCCCAATGGGTCGCGGAGACCACGCCAATAAGATTGAAGGGTTAACTTTTTATACAACGAACGTTTGGACTCAATGGTACTCGCGATCGTTTTATGCAGGCTGAGATAAGTCATGATTGTACTAAAAAGGTTTTGGCATTTCTCATAGAATACCTGAGGGCTAAGTGACCCTTGGCTCAGTAGTGCGAGATCGTTATACAGCGAAGTTTCATCTCGCTGGTCGGCAAAGTTATTGACCAAGGCAGATTGAATGCCTTCCCAGGTATCTGGTATTCCGTTCGAATTTATAAGTCGAGCGGCAGGTCCTACAACTTTATTTAAAATGCCGTTCAGAGGGGCTAAGTTACTTAACTCATAGCCAGGCTCAGCTTTCATATATTGATACACTAATTGATCACATAGTTTTATAAACCTAGTGAGCACATTTGGGTTGCCGTCAAATTCGGGAACTAACCGAAGGGCTTTGAATATATGATCAACAATAGCGTCCGTCATTTTTACGTTATCTAACTTTGTTATAACTATTCTTTCACTAGTATTATCTATCGATAAATCTCTGTAAGCGTCGTGAGAATTAATACGCCTACTATTATGTAACCTAGGGGTCCGAGATTGCCTTGGATGGAAAATCTTGGAAATTGCAGGAAAATCTTATTTGAGAACAGAGAAAGGAAGGAACTCTAGGTAGAAACTAAAGTACTCACATGCGCATTGTGGTATCTGTGAGATCGATTTCTGGATCACACCTGGACAGTGGCTCCCTTGTAGATTCGGATTCTCGGCAGCGGTGCTTGGTAACTACCCGGGTAGATCGCGAACGTGACGTGTAGAAGTTTGATGCCCGCTCGCGAACCGGCCCGCGAGAATCCTACCGACTGAAGCGAAGCGCGTCCAAGAGTTGCAAAAAAATGCAACTTTCTTTGAAATAAATTTAATTTAAAATAAAAATTATAATAACATTATTAAACTAAAATTATGTGTCTAATTATCGATATTAGAATCAAAAGTGACGATGGCACACGTTCGGTTTCCGAAAGTGGCATGTGCTGTCGTCACGTTCCGTTGCATCGGCGCCCCGTGCTGCAACTGGTCCATCACGTTATGCTGCGCTGTGTTGCAAGGGTGATTGCAACACAGCGGTTTCCGTGCGTTATACATACTTAACAAGCATCTTAAATAAACGGAAGACCATGAAAGTAAACATTTAATTTGAAATTTTGTTCAGGAAAATGCCTTTTATCTGACTTTCCCGCGCTCATAATAACTGAGATTATCATTTTAAATTACTAATGAGTACAAACTTTCAAGTTATTATTTTAAACATTCGCCATGAAAAGATAAATATGTCAACAGGAACAACATAGCATCTTAAATAAAAGGAAGACCATGAAATGTAACAATTAATTAAAATGATTAGGTACGTTTAACTGCAACTTACAATCCATTAAAATTATCAAAAGCTCAAAATGTGTCCCATTCTGTAGAATACAAATTCTCGCTCTTTTGATAATTTCCACTTGCTGTCGATTTATTTATCTTTTTATGGTGAATGTTTAAAATAATAAATTGTAAGTTTGTACTCGTTAGTAATTTGAAATGGTAATCTCAATTGTTATAAGTAAGCGCGGCAAAGCCAGAGAAAAGGCATTTTCCTGAACAAAATTCCAGTTTTATGAATATGTTATATGAATATGGTATATGAATGTTAAATTTCATGCTCTTCCTTTTATTTAAGATGCTATGTTACTTAGAAGAAAACAGTCCAGATGATTGAGACTATCAATCAGTATAGTAAAATCACAGGTGTTTTTTTTTTTGACATTTGGCGGATCGGTTCCCGGTTCAAACAGGCGATCATTTAAAAATCTTTTAATGCAGCTCGAATTATTTTTAAAATAAAATTGTCTTTAAGTAATTAATAGATTCAGGCGTTACTTTGCGGAAGTCCATGTTAATAAAAATGGAAGTAAATTAATTTGCTACTCCGCGAACCCAGTGAAGGTTAAATCGTGCAAAATAGCTGCGCTTGTGTTGAATTTTTTTTTCATGCAGTTCATTATTCCACCCACCCTCCGCATAAAATTAATAAAATAAATAACACAAGCGCAACTATAGTCACAAACCATCACCAAAAATATACCCAATATATTTTATTCGGAGGCAGGGTGGAATAATTAAGTGCATGAAAAAATATTCTAACAAGCCATTCTAACCAAAGCGCAGCTATTTTGCACGATTTAACCTTCACTGGGTTCGCGGAGTAGCAAATTAATTTACTTCCATTTTTATAAAATTGTCTTCTTTCAGTACAATGTTCTATCTACGGTATTTAACGTATTGTCCCTCCGTGTGGTATAGCCGTGTGACGCCCTGTATATTGTTACATATGCTATACAGCAAAGATAAACATGGTATCAAATTCAACATCATTGTTCTAAATACGCCTGTATGCTAAAGTAAATCATTGAATGTAAAGCCACATGTTTGAGAATGACGCCATAATTGATCGACAGCATACATCTGGTAGATTAATCTAAACAATCAGTTCACATGGTTTGGAGATGCCATGTATGGAATGAATTGTTACTGGAATAACAATGGATACGAATGAACATGTGGGGAAAAACGAGTAAGTCAAGCTGTGAGATGCTAAATGACGAACTTAAATAATAACAGCCTAAATAGGTATTATCCAAAATTGCTCTTTGAATTTCGGTGAATATTTCCGGTATTATCATCCTGATCTCGTTCATGGCCCGCTTTTCACGCCATAAGACTTTTCGACGGCTTTTCCGAGTTACGGATTAACTGAGCTAGCGAAAACTTTTATCCACAATTATCACGGTGCAAACGATTCACACTTAATTTAAATTCAACTCCACGGTGCTTGCGATAAAAACGGTTTAAATTCAAATGTCAGGCTTGCTGTGCGCTTGACAGTGCAAACGACATGAACATTTATAGATCAGACGAAAGAATAAATAATTTCGCGTCGTGTGGTATATGGAATCATTTTTACTCCGGGGAAATATTTGTCAGGATACTAATCGTTCAGAATATTTCTAATATAAAATTTCTTCTATATACATGTTTTTTATGTTTGTCATATATAAAGACGTTAATTTTGTAAAAGCACTTTCTTGCTTGCATATGCAGCTTCTACGAATTGCTGATTTCATTGAAATGCAAACGGTCGGCTGGCGTATTCTTGTTGCTCCTATGCTGATTAGATTTTCTTTTACAACTATTTACTGAAACTTTCTTTTGACGTTCAGATTATAATATTTTTTTCTAAAAACATGGGAATTTATTTTTTGAAGCTGCTTATTTCCAGTAGATATTTTGTTTTGGATATTTAAAAAAAATTTGGGTATTTAACAATCTTCCTCCAGGCATATGTACTTATGCTTCGTACAAAAGTTTAACGCGGACAATCTATTACGTAACGCATTGTTTCAATTATAGGTAGTGACTTTATACGTAGCCACATCTTGTGACTATAAATTTTCGTTGTTGGCAGGTCACCACCGGGCCGCTATAGCGATCAATCCCCGCCCTGATCAGGGTGGTAGAGGAAAGTATCGTATAGATTCACAGGTAATATATATTAATGTTTAGCTTGCATGTTGTTCTATTTGTTCGATGAATGTTTTAGCATTTTTATTAAATCCCTAACCGACTTCGAAAGAGGTGGAGCTTCTTAATTCGACTGTATTTTTGTGTGCACGTTACCTGATTACTCCCACATTTGTGAACCAATTTCGATAATGCTTTTTTGTTCAAAAGAGAGTACGTTACTACCATGTAAATTTGAAGAAAATATAGTACCTCTAAGGGTGATAAAACTTTGTACGTATAAGCAAGTTTTGAACATGTATTTATTTTTTAATAAAATTATATACAGTTTTGTATAATCTGCATGCTTTATTGTTTGTCAAGGGCTGACCAGATCTATAACCACAGGCGCACTTTATACGTTCAAAGACTTCGTTCACTCTACTAGAAATTAAAGTCTTTGATTCGTATGTAATTAATTGTCTGTTTCATGGGACTGGATCAATTATTTACATTTATTACTATTGTTTACATATACGTACAAAAGTCATGGGAACTTGTATTAAAAAACGGGCGGCAACAACAGAGACAAAAACCTATATTTACATAATTACATTTTCTAGAATTAATTAACTGGTTTGTGAATGAAATAAGAAAGTAACATTAATTACTTTTATCGGAATCGCTAACACGAATAAAATATATTAGTCATGAACATTGACTTACAATTATATGGACGTCGGGTCCGTGCTAAAAAGTGTCCGCACTTGTAAGGCGCTAAAATCGTATACAGAGCGCGACACTCCGCTTTAGTCTTCATTTGTTCTACGGACAGCGCGATACTGCGATGACATAACAATTTAAATTTCGAATAGGTTGACTTGGGACATTTTTTTCGTGGTTTTTGTATTAGACCCGTCGTCCATTTATTTGTAAGTCAATGGTCATGAAGCTCTGTTCTTCATATTCCATAACTCTTATTTTAAGTACTTTTATTATAATTCAGTTATAAGCGTTCTGTAGTTATTATTGATTTTATATTAGTAGATATTTCAATAATCGCACCCCACGTAGGTTGCAATGCAATCACGAATATAATGAAAATATTATATAGTTTTCTTGATTTGATGAATTTTCAATAAGATTAATTAATCTGCAGTGTCTAGCCAATGCTATTTGTAGTTTGTTTTAGAAGAATATCTAGTAGGAATACCGCATTATACTCATGCTGCAATTTGGTACAGTCGCACATGTTTTGAAATTAAAATTAGAATTTCATAGAAAACATTCTTGCCCAAACTCTTCTTCTTCCAATTCTCGATTATGCTGATGTCTGCTATCTGGATTTAACCGAAGAACAGCTCAACAAGCTCGAACTTCTACAAAACTTTTGCATCCGTTTTATTTATGGTCTGAGGAAATTTCATCGTGTTTCTATTTACCGCAAGGAGCTGAAGTGGTTACCCATTAGGCTTCGCCGGAATGCTCATATTCTTAATCTTCTTTATGGCATCTTATTCATTCCTCACACACCACCTTATCTTAAGGATCGATTTGAATTCGCCCATCAGTCCAACCCCCGACTTCTGCGCTCATCTTCAACTCACCAGCTTAAGATGCCCTTGCATACTTCCCAGTACTACGACAAGTCCTTTACTGTTCAGGCTATTCGTTTGTGGAACACTTTACCTTTGTCTATTCAACAAGCAAAATCATTGAATATTTTCAAAAATACGGTAAAAGAACACTACCTAACTTTAGTGTGAGTTGAATTGCTTAGGTATTTTTATGGTTTAAAATTATGTTTTAGAAATTTTATTTTTATAGGTGTAGGTATATATAGTATTTTTTAAGTATTTATATATATGTATTGGGTTCATTATTTATAAATATATGTATATTTGTATTTATTTATCGTTTTTCTATCTATTGATTGGTAATTCTTCATACACCGTCGTCTTTTTCATGTGAGTTATAGAATTACTTCCATCCAAAGGTTGTCTGGCAGAAATCGCTTAAAACGATAAGACCGCCCATTGTATTACCGCTTATTTTTAATTTAACTGTATTTGATTTGTTTCCTTTTTTTGGTGTACAATAAAGAGTTTTTGTATCGTATTGTATTCATGAAAATCATAATTTTTATGCACAAATACATGAAAAATTCGTCAAAAGTCCATGTTCGTGAACAATAAAATGGATTTAATTTAATAACAATTCAGCAAACGTTTTTATTATTATCCTATGTGCTAGACGACCGTGTACCTCGTGATAGTCTCGGGACACTTAAACTACAAACAATCTAGAAAAGTTCGATTCCCAAAGGGGTCCTACCGAGGAATCAAACCCGTGACCTTGCTCAGAGACCATTGGGCCACCAAGGTTAATTTAATTGTTATTTCTGTATGTTCGTCATGCTTATAAACAACGAACAATATGTGATTCAAAATGTTGACGATACAAGATATATCCGTTATTGTGAACAAAAGACATCCTGTAGCATATGTAAAGACGGTTGTCTTTGTGATGTGGGTGTCTTTGTAAGGCAATTTTGCGACTCATGAATAACTTCAATAACACCAGTAAAGAATTAACGACGACGTTACAACTTGACATGATATTTTATTATCAAAAGTCATGTTAACATAATATTTGGCAAATAATTAGGTATATACCTATAAATTGAATAGAATTGAATGGAAGAAGAAAGAAAATGATAACACAAAAGAAAAAAGAAGCAAAACAGTAAAAGACACAATAACAATAAATACAAAATAAATATTTACAAAACAAAATCATAAACAAAACAAAAATAAAATAAAATTATAACACAGATTATTTTTATTATGTTTACTAAGTATAAAGATACTTTATGTGGTGTCAGCTCTATCGTGCCAAACCAAAACACTGCAAGTCCCTAATAATTATAACAATTATAATGGCTGGATATAATTAATTCCTGAACATCTAATGTAAAAAGTAAGCTAAACGCCATTAACCCCAAAAATCACAACAAGCCGAAAAATCCGTATTCTCAAAATGTTGTTTTTTATTTTATAACGTATTGTTTTAACAGGGTAGAGCTGCGGTAACAAAAGTGTTCTTAGTACTGATATTAAGTTCATTTCACATGTGATGGGTTCTGTGGCATTTTGAATTTTTACAATGCATGCATTATTACTCAACGGTGTGTCAAAAAAAGTTAATTTATTGTCGTAATAGACCTCAAACAAACAATATTAATTGCAGTTGTAATTAATTTTAAGTTAAAGGTACAATATTTTACTTATTATGTAGATAGAAAATGAAATGATAAAGATAAGAAATAATTACCCCAATTTAAGCGTAAAACGGTATATTTATCCATAGAGATCTACTCCATAAACTCAATAAATCGAATCTTTTATGAGCGATGCTACACGATGCGTCGCGTCGGTATTTTTATTGTGGATTTCACTTAGAATAATAACGCATAGAAACCTAGCCCGCACACGCTAAGTGAGGCAAATTGAAGCGCGCCAAAAGGGCCTACACGAGCGGGCGGGCCTTCAGTGCTCAAGGTCAACTTGCACCGCGAACAGCTTTAGTTAAAAATGACGAAATGTGTGGTAAATTTGTGTAAAAATACGTCAGACAAACATACAATAGATACTAACATCACATTCCACAAGGAAGTAACGCATTTCAACTTGTATTTTTATATAAATATTCACTAAAACCGAAAATTAACCTACTTCTAAAACTAGCCTACATGAATTTGATTTTTGCCTCACTTGTGACAGTTCGTTTGATATGAAACTATCATTCTATGCGTTATTATTCTAAGGTATTTCATCAGAACAAGTGCATACACATTGTATCGGGTGTTTTTTTTAGCTTTGAGCTTTGCGTGGTGTTTTTTTGGAATAATTGTTAAGATCTCGTTTCGTTGTTATTGACTTTTTGTTATGTTACTGTGGACCTTTTGGTTGATTTTGTTGTTTTTGGTATTATAATAATTAAACCTTATTAAATGATTATCACTAGTATCAGGTTTCTTACCACCAACCACGGGTTGACCAACCCGTGACCATGGAGCGTGCAACCGTTCCGAAATATCGGGAAAATAAAAAGAAGTCATACCGTGGTAAGAAACCTGATACTAGTGATAATCATTTAGCGAATAACCACGAAAGTCTTAAAATCTATAAAACCTTATTAATTTTGTTTTTTCTTATCTCTGTAAAAATGGTTCTTCCTTCTTTATAAATATTATCGGGATGACATATTTAACCGGGTTGTTTGGGGAAACGATTTAATTTGTAACTTTTTTCAAGATTGATGTTTCAGACGTTTGGGTACGTCTTGGATGAACTCATGACACGACTTTGCTAGCGGTACCATTTTATGGCATACAGGCCTAGCTTAAGTCTCCCACAAATGTGACTAATATTTAAGTGCCTCATAGTTACGTACGCTGTATCTTTTTGTGGAGAAATAAATTATTTTGTATTTGTATTTATTTGTTAAACTTATCAAGCAATATATAAAAGTAAGCAAATACATACAAATAATTAATATAAGTATATCAACTAAAGTTCAAGAACTTATTGTTTTAACATAAATATGATTAATACATACGTAAGAAAAAATAAAAAAGGTAGAATATAATAGAAAGCTTTTAATGCAATGCCACGGCACAAAATACAAAAATAAACTAATAAGGTCAGCATTTTGTGTAATAAATAGACAATACCATTTGACAAATTGTTGTGTCTGCCGTAACGTACGCAAAAAGGATCTCATTCATCTAAAACCACCGCTGATGAGTCTGTTTGTGACTGTGACATTAGCCCCCTTTACACAGTCACTCTATCGCGAGAGCGCGTGATGGAGCGTACAGGATTGCGCGAGGGAAAGCCTGTACGCGCTATCGAGCCCGATTACCTGTTTGAATTTATCTATACTAACGTTTTCTCGCGCGCGATTGCTCGTGTTCGTTTTTGTTGTAACGTAAAGAGCATTTAAAGAAAAGTAAACAAGTACTGCCACCTTACCTATTTCTGCCGCCAAGCAGTAATGTAAGCATTACTGGCAGATGGCAAAAATTACAGGCACGTGGAACTTTTCAACATATGCCTTAGAGTGACGGGCGTTATGGTAACGCCGCTCAGATATTTGCTATTTAAAGCTCTGAGGCACTGCAACTGTTATGGACAGGTGTGTTGCTTACTCATAAAAAATACAAATAGGATTGTACAGTCAAGAGCACGTCAAGCTTGACACTTTGAACTGTTCTTATCATAAGAATCGTAATGTGTTGAATGTAAATCTGAAGTGTCACGCATGACATGCTTTTGACTCAAAGCAACAGCTTTCTGAATCAAATATTAAAAGTAAATATATTTTTTAACTCGACTAAGTTAGGTATTTTAATCATTACTGAACATATCAGTCCTATTAGAAAAACAGTATGTAAATAAAAAACCGAGCTCATAAGTCATTCAACCCATAGTTTGCCACCCTTAGACGTGGAATATTTTCTTTAAATTTAAATGGGACTACTACTGAGTAGTATCTTGTTTCCAACAAAAAAAGAATAATTAAAATCGGTTCACAAATACAGGAGTTATTGCGTAACATACATGCAGTCGAATCGAGAACCTCCTTCTTTTTTTGAAGTCAGTTTAAAAACCCTAAATAGAATTCAAATAGCAAAATCAAAATACTACCTAACTAACCATGTCATGAAATTTTGCGGCACTATTTGTTGGCTCTGACAAAACTGATTGAAACCACCCTACATTAAATGCACCCAAATCAACCTACAAATAAATAAGTAACCCTAACTGACAGATTCTGTTCGGGCACACTCCACGATCAAATGATTCACATCCTCAGGAATTGTACACACTTTGCAATTCCACACAATCCGAATACATAATATGTACGGTCAACAGCACATCAGACTACACATTTTTGTTCGAAAATCGCCTCCAGTACAACGGCACAAAATAAGTCCATGTGTTGCTTGATGTACTGGCGTCGTACATGTTAACGTTTACTAGAAGAAAGTACCTACTAATTGCGCACTAAAAGTAGCATTCTTAACAGATTCCGATTTGTCGATCTGTGTGGCTCGGCGGTTCATATTGTGGTTCCGGGTTCGTTTCTCAGTAGAACACGTTTGAGAAACAAACTTTTTTATATTGATTATGGTCTAGGTGTTCAGGGTTGTGCCCCGGAAATAATGTCATCTGCTCTAGTACTCATAGTTCATGAAATGCCCTGATTGGAGACCAGGTAGATGGTTTAGCTGTCTGGCATTCCATTCACTGGTGCATCAGTACCTATCACTAAACTAATGTTTCAGCAACCTATATTAATATCTATTTATTTTGACATCTCTACGTTGCTTAGTTGAAAAAAAAAATCACACTTTTCGTACCATTGAATTTTATTTAAATAAAACGGTAACTAGCTTTCGGCGTAGGTAAGTACCTATTTAAACCACAAATCTTACGTAGTTTGAAGTATTTTTTATAATAATGTTCAATTTATTCTGTGTCACGACTACAATACAAATTTTGCTGTAAAGTTCAAAAAATGTCAGTATTCTTGGAAAGTAAACAACTCAGACTTTTCGCGAGGTTATTTATTTCTACACTTTATTAAAAGTTATAATAAAGTTAACATTATTATAACTTTGAATAAGAATGGCATTGACATTAGTCATGATAATGTCGTTAGGGCGCTTTTAGAACTAAATAATAAAACCTCTATTGTAATCTAGCTTGATTTCTCGCATATTTCAAGTCTACGTGTTTAACTTTACTTTATTACATAGGGCGCACTATAAGTTTTTTAGCCACTTACATAAACAATATTTTAAAAGTAATTATAACATTTGGAAATGGAACTCTTTGGCTGTAGAATACAGTTTGTTTCATCTGACTGTCACTTGTTTTTACATTGTGGCGTCATTTTAGAAATTGGTTGTCTACATCATCATGGATTTAACTCGTGAAAATTTTCGTAGTATGATTTTCTACGACTTTAAGGGTCGTATTCTAGAACTCTATCCAATGCTCAAGTCAGATTGCACTGGCAACACAAGCACTGGAAATACGACCCTAATGGCAGGGACTTGAGTATGATTTCGAGTGCTTTAAATCATACTCAAATCCTGACTTGAGCATTGAGTAGAGTTCTAGAATACGACCATTAGTGTAATTTAACAGCTCAGCGGAGCTTCGCTCGGCTTCAAACTGCTTTTGGCGATGAAGCACCATGCAAGACGACTATTTATAGCTGGTTTGCAGAAATCAAACGCGGTCGTGTGAATCTCAGTAACGAATTTCATGATGGTCGCCCGTCCACTGCTGTGAACAACAAAAACATCGATGAGATTCGGGCATCTTTAGGCATAGACATGAGTGAAATACAATCAATACTACACAAACATTTGAGTGTGAAAAAGCTGTGCACTCGGTGGATCCCACACAATTTGACTGAGGTTCAAGAAACGGATCGTGTGACTTGGTGCAATGCCATGCTTACCAGATTCAACGAAGGGGCGTCGAATTTGGTGCGGGACCTAGTAACAGGTGACGAAACATGGATTTATAGTTACGATCCCAAAACAAAGCAATAATCGAGCGTATGGGTCTTTCGAGATGAGCTGAAACCAACCAATATGGCGCGCGTGCATAGTGCCTCTAAGCGGATGATTGCTTCTTTTTTTAATAAAACTGGACACGTAGCTACTGTTGCTTTGGAGAATCGTTGTACCGTGAATAGCGATTTGTACACGACCAATTATTTGCCGGAAGTTATTGACAAACTCCGTAAAAATAGCCGTAAACGCCGTGTTATCTTGCACCACGATAATGCCAGTTCTAACACGGCCAGACAAACAAATGAATTTTTGAAGGTGAACAACGTTGACCTTATGAGTCATCCCGCGTACAGTTCCGACCTGGCACCTTGTGACTTTTATTTATTTCCAAAAATTAAGAACCAGTTACGCGGTCAACGATTTTCATCACCTGAAGAGGCTGTCGAAGAGTATGAAAAATATGTTTCGCGGAGGAGTGGCATAAATGTTTTCAAAATTGGTTCATTCGCATGAAACAGTGCATTAACGCTAACGGAGAATATTTTGAGAAACAATGAATTCATTTCTGACCATTTTTGTAGTATTTTTTTCTTATTCATTCCGGAAACTTATAGTGCGCCCTACGTATTTAATTGGATGAAATAAAAATAACAATAAATGGAGAGCGTTGATCGTCGGCATATAATAATTAAGCGTAATGTAGGCGTTTTATTAAAATTTATAGCAGTTATAATTTCCTCGGAAAATCCAAGTGCCAATTAATAATTTCTTATTTAGTGTAGTCATAAGCATCTCTTTCAAAGTCATAGCATTTCTTTAAATTGAAGCCTTCATTTGGATACTACCATTGAATTACAAGAATAAATATCTCTATAAATATTTTTCCAAAGTGTTCCGCAAAGGAAAGGGAACCTATTTAATCGTGCGTGTGCACACGAATAATTGTTTCAGCTATATTTCGTACGATTGTTGGTTATCTCCATGTATTCAGGAAAATGAATTACCGAGCCCGGATCGTTGCTCAAGATAGCTTTAGGTATATTTGGATAGCCAATTTACTGAACATTTTGTGGGTGTTTGAAAATTGTTCATAAGGTTCATTGTTTATTTATTGAATAAAAGCTTTTGTTTTTTGTTGTTATTTTCATGAGGCATGACATTTTGTGTTTTTATTGTACTTTGAAAATATGCTTTTTATAAAGGTTTTTTATATGGGAGTTAATTATAACTTTATAAAATTTTCTAAGCAAAATTTTGGATATAGTCGACTAAAATACTTACTGATCATTTATAGATTTTTCAGTATTGCTGTGCATGATAATCGCGTAATATAAATATAATAATAATAATAACGTACACACAACCCAACATAGCCCCGCATTAGTGTCGCGGGTGACATGGACAACACAAATTACACCCAAACTCATGAGAGAAATAAATGTAGGACATACTTTTCCCGGCCCGGGAATAGAACCTGGGACCTTTGCGTCGCAGTCCGGTAATCGGCCACGGAGGCAGTTGCAATAAAAGTGTAAATATAATTCATATTTACGTATAATATAGTCTATTTTGTACCCAAGAGAATCAGATAAGAGCTGTGTTTAATGAAAATTTTAGTATCAGAAGAACTCGTTGTGAAAGAACTTGCCCAAGGAAGTACTGCCACATCTATATCTGCAGCCAAACAATAATTTGAGCATTAGTTCGTTTCGGCTTTGAAGGGTAAGTGCTGGTAAAACTACTAGCATATGAAACTTGTCAACATTGTCTCAAGGGTAATAGGTAAACGTAACAGGGCAGTGCAGATCTTTGCGATTTAAAGCTCCGAGTGGCATTGAAAATGTCACCAGGCGTGTGACATGTTCGTTATTTGATACCATAAAAAAACAATAGTATTTAATCTCCATTCCGCTTAATCAAAATAACAAAGTACTGTTATAACCAGGGATCGGAATAGGTAGAGTTTTTTTACCTAAACTTCGAGGAACATAGACAGAAAATTGAGACTGGCTTACGACAATATTATTTAGGTCCTGGGCCTGTTCGGGTTGCGGGAAATAACTTAAGTACATTAAAAATTGACGTAATTGGGGACAGGCAGGTACACTATATTTATCTTAACTTTGCGACACAGTGGTTCGGATCAGCGATATTGCGGACATGGGATTTTTTCACGATACCTCGCTAAAAAAATGCCAATTGAGAGATCCTATTGTCCTAATTAAATATTGTTATATCACATTTTGCCATAAATCTAATACTTTAGTAGGAAAAAAATAAAACGTGTATTTTTTCTATGGGATCATACTTTTGGTGCCCCATCGTTACAAAGTCTTAGTCAATCTCGTCTTGGAATCACTACAGACGTATCATTAGACCTATCTTCTATAGACTTGCATACTACACGTGCACCTAAACCTGCATATTCATTACTTAATCGTGTCAATGGCTAAACTCTTGAAATAACGTGTTTGTGTGGAATAATAGCGGGTTTTGTGTAAGCCAGCAAAGTTTAAGTCATTATTTTACTGCAAGTAACATTAATTGGACGACCTCGGTGGCCAAATGGTTTGTACTTTGGACTCTGGATACATTTCCCGCACGACTAATTTGGGAAATAAACTTTTCTAAATTGGTTCTGATCTGGGTGTTCTGGTTAGCGTACTGCAATGAATTCCATTGCTCTGGTACAGGGAATTCCCTACTTTGAGGCGAGATAATTGGTGTGGTTGCTTGGCACATTATTACTATTACTATTATTTGTGTGTTTCTATTCACCTTAGTCCCTTTGTTCTTAGTTCACATAAGACGTGTCATCTCCAACTTTTACTTATTTTATTTGTAACTGAAAATTGAGAGTGGCGTAAATATAATGTTACATACCGACTTATAAACGACTTTATACGTACGTGGTATATTTTGTATTTCAAGTGTTATTTCTTTTTCAGGTAACGCTGCTCTCTTAGATGAACTCCAATTGTCATATTTTATTTTATATTTCTATGCCTAATCTAGTGTAAATAAATACAAATTATAATAAATACTATTATTGTCTTAAGCTAGTACGTTGCTGTTGTAAACTTGTACATAATGAATTATATAAAATGTATACTAGTCTTTGCGTCCCATGAGCCATGACGCAAAAACTGGTCACCCTATTATTTCTTGCACAGTTATTATACTTGTATCTTCACTAGAAAAAGCTATCACATATTGAGAATTAATTTATGTAAATAGATTTATTTTTCGTCTAGGGTCGAAAGTCTGATTTTTTCATCGTTTAAATATGGTAGGTTTATAGTTATGTAGGAGAATTTACGGAAATTCAATATTTGCATTTATATAGTTCGTAACCGACTACACTGACAAAATCGTCGTATTAATGTATGAGTGTAAGATTATGAAATTATTTTCTAAGATATGACGTCTTTGTCGCTGATTGTACTCTCTCTTATCGTATTTCAAATAAAATATCAGAGAGAGATCGGAAAATCACATTTATATTTTTACATTTTATATTATATACTAGGTAGTCATTTAATTATATTTTCATTGTTCTATATATAGTGTATTCAATGTATTAAAAGTTGTAAATATTCTTCTTAAAATTATGATAAGTAACATTATTATGTACCTATCTTCTTTTCATTTAACGAAAAAGTTAAAATTAATAACTGGAATGTTCCAAGTTAAGTGTTCAGTGTTGCACGATTTCATTACAATTTCGATTAAAATAAATTATTTTTTCAAATGAATATCTTTAATTTGTTCCATTAACATAAATCGTTGTAACTAAAGAGGTTTAAGAAAACTGGAGCAATTAAAAGTAATTATTTTGTGTGCTGCTTTTAGTAATATATATCATCATTTTAGTAGCAGTAGAGTTCGTTATGAAAGAGTGCGTCCAGAGAAGTACTGCCACTATATTTATTTCTTCCGCCAAGCAGGTTTATTGTATTGAAAAGTCTGTTATCTACTGTATTATTTTTACATGGCACCACTAGAATTACTTTAAAATCCAACTTTGACTTCCTAGAAGAGTAGTTTTGTCTTACAATGCAGTGAAACCATTTCCGGAAATCCGGAATTCGAAACAAGTAATGATTTAAAATTTGATGATTTTAACAACTCTGTATAGTGATACAGAAATATATATGTATAAATATAGCTACAAGGAGTGCCTTGTAGCTATATTTACACATGTATCTATGTATGTGGATCACCTTCTCCGACAATTAATTATAAATAATGGCAGTCTACAATGTTTTCTCTTTACGTGAAGAATTCTTAAGACTAATATCTTATTTAGGTTCACGAAAGTCCTCCCACATTTTTATTAGGGTGAGGCCAGACTAGCGTTATCTTTTGAGTTGTGAGTGGCGTTTTTTGTGACGCTTAATTTACGCTGAATTTGGTTTCATATTAAAGCTCGCTTTGTGCCACACAACGATACAAAATGAGTTAACTGACGACACACGCGTGCCATTACGACCTAACTTCGGCCACACTGTGTGACGTGCTTGTGCGGTTGGAGAGAGGGGTGAGGGATGGAAGCTGATGCCAACATTTACTGGCCTGTGGTAATATTTTACAAACGGATCTTTAATATTTAACAAAATAAATATAACTCATTCTCTTTTAATAAAATTATGGATTGGTAACTCACGTAAACTATAATCAGATAGATATATCTTTATATCATACTATGCATGTATTTAATAAAAGAAAAAAAGAGTTTCGTTAGTAATAGCTCTCCTTCTTCTTTTTATCGTGACGTTGCTTCTTTTATTTTAGGACTATGTCGACTTTCTATAGCATGTTGCCACTTTAATCGTAGCAACGTAGAGATCTTCCCTCATCCAGGTATTAGGCACAAGGGGCACAAGAGCAAGTGCTGCATGGACTTTGTTGGGGCACCGCAGTCACATTGGGTTCGCTTAACATTCTTAAGCCCCCATTTACACATCTTGTATATGCAGCGACCTTCCTTAGTGCGAAGTTATAGATAGTGCTCCTTTCGAATCGAATCGAATGTCTCCGACATCGCTACCGCTTGTGTTGCTACTTACTTTAATCGATTTGACTAAAATTAAATAGCGACCTAATTTAATAATAATAACAGTTTTTTTCGGATCATCTCCATATCGTGTTAGTAACAATTGTAACCTTATGACTAAGTTAGTAAAATACAAATTTTAATATAATTAAAATAATAATAAACAATAATTTATAAGTACAAAACGATATTTTTTTTTAAATTTATAGTAACGGGATAAATTTACATTTAAACAGCGTGTTATAAAATAGCTAACAGTTGTTAATTACAGGGCCCCAATTCTGCTAATTTTAAATCACCACAGTTGTATTGTGATTTTGTACGTTTTGTATTCTGCTAAAAGTTAAAAGTAGTGGCTAGTCATTTAGCTACTAATCAACTGTGATTGCCTTTTTTTATATTCTGCTTTTTAATTGCGAGCCTATGGCACGTCGATAGCGTAGTCTTTAATTATTTGACGTTTCTTTTGAAGGTTTTTCCTTAGAATTTATTTAAATTGTAAGTAAAAACCGTAAATCGATTATCGAGGTTTATGTTATAAAAATTAATTTAATTAGAAGACTAAATTGCTGATAAATGAGATAAAAATGAAAATATGGATTGTAATTTCCATGGTAATTTTAGTAAGGCAACATTGATCGTAAGTGATTGAATGACTGAATACCATCGCTGCCATTCTACTCATAATCTATTGAGACTCAATTGCAACTAGATCATAGCGGAATAACAAATATTATCATAATTGCAATATAATCTCAGTGAAAGTGACTGATATCACCCTTCTTTACATTAGATGTCCGTCATTTGTCGTAATCATGGTTCCTCGACCCAAGCCTTGGAGAAATAACATTTTGTAGATTATTCATTTAATTACAGTCAAATATTTACGTAGAACTCGAAAAAATCAGACACAAAGTAATTGCACGATCCAAATGAAGAAAGTAAACAACTAACGTATGAGTGTGTCCTTAGCCAGATACTTTAACTCAGAAATTGATGTTTACTTCCCCGAAATAATACATTGAAGAGGAGATCTAAATAATAACTACCTCTATAACTACATTAAAAGTAAGTAAGGGTAATCAGTTACCAAATTACTGCGTTGGGAGTTTAGACGGCATGACTGGTGTAATTAGAATTGCCTAGGGAAATTAGAATAAAATTTTACCGCCATTGTGAGCCGACTTATCAGACAGCTCACATAATAATTTATAATTGTGTCTTATCAGATACAATTATAAATTACACATAGTGAAGACTACAAATTTATCTAATGATTGCACATCAAAGAGTTTACAGAATGAAAGAAAGAAATAAAGAAAGAAAATAATATTTATTTGGTCTCTATTAGTAATACAAAGTAAATCTTAATATTAAACATTGAGATCCAAAATGGGCACCACTCAGCATTTGTCGAGTTGTGTATGCAAAACAACCCAACGCTGGTATTCTGTGGTGGCCGAGAAACGGAGTGGACGCCACCGACCATGAATCAACAAAACATATATTAAATTTAAAATAAAACACTTTACAGAGAAAAATATTTCTATCAAAATACCTAATATTTATATATACGTATAATTTTGTATGATATAATAATAAATCATGTACATATATCATAAAATCTATAAAATAAATAAAATTAATGCAAATACATTATTGAACCTGAAGCATTTATGCATGTATGCATTGCATATGTATGCATATTTCTAAGTTACATGAAATACATTATTGAGCATTAAAAGAAATGCTTTTAGCTTATCATTTTGATACAGGGTGACGCACGGCTATGCGACACGGAGGGTAAGTATTTCCATATCTGACAAGCATAACACTGTAACTCCATTTTTTATGATTTTGAGTTTTTAACGGTATCTTCCATAATTTTTCGAGTTCTATTGACCCATAAAGCTGTGTCTACGAAATTCGCCATAGGTACTGAGTTTTTTAAAATTATTTTGATCTAAGACCGCTACCCACTACGAAGCATTTTATTGTAAGTTCGGAGTTACAGTGTTATGCTCAATTTTAGTACAGATACAGTATAATGTTATAAGATAACGAAAGCAAATAATAGTATAGAGACAACGATTCGCCGCTGCATGATCAAGGTATACACTACGAAATTCCCGAATTGGTTAGATTGTTTCGCTACCCTTACACAAATTCAAGAAAAATTTCTGTTTAAATATGAAAAAAAATCCTGTGCCAATCCAATCAGTGGATTCTGTTAACAATATATAACAGCTTGTTACAAATTGGCAATGAACAAATTCGGCAAACATCTCCATGTCAAAGCTACAAATTAGGTTCTCATTCGAGTGATATTAGTTTGTTTGCACAGCGCGAGCGAGTGCTGTTTCTATCTACTGACTCGACAGATAGGGAGCTCCGGAGAGACTACGGGCTCCTCGGTAATACTAGGGTACGGCGGGCATCCGGGCCAAGCCCTCCGCTAGTGATACGCCTTCACGGGCGTCTCTGGTGGACCCGGACTTAGTTATGGACTTGCCGGGGTTTGTGGTTAGTTGCAGGGATGAACACGTTCATCTGCCCCGGTTACATGTAGCCAGGGCGTTTGTCCCACACGCAGATATCGCGTTTTAGTAGCGGTCTAGACGAGGGCCTAAGGTGAAGAGATGCGCGGGTCACGTGCACTTTAAGTCGGAAGCTATGCCCGGACATTGTCGCAAGACACTTCGACCATCTTCTGCACTAGCCCGGAGAGCCAGTAAAGAATAAGCTAGACATCCTCCGATCCCTCCATGTGCGTAGGTTTATGGGAACTGCAGAAACGTTTCGGTGTCGCGAAATGCTCCGCCACCAAAGAGGAGATATGGTAGTTGACTTAGGGTTTTATTACTTATTTGATAATGAAAATTTCGTTGACTCTCCCGCTGATCCTTATGCTACAGACAATAACGATTCCGAGTTTGACTGGACGCCTCCTGAGCCAAAACTTCACAAGAGATAAATCACTTTACATACTACACGTACGTGACTCCGAAATATCAGGAATTATTGTATACTATTTTAATGAGAAAAACAAAAAAAACTTATTTTTTTTTATACTGACTGTATAATGGGATGACTGATACTGACAAAGGTTACTTTAGTTAAAATAATAATAATAACAAAAATTTTCTTTTTGTATTTTTTTCATTTGTAGGTGTCACATTATATTACGGTAACTTTACCTATTTAATATTTAACTATTTGATTTATGTTTAAAAGCAGAAAGTGGTAGGTGAATTAGTTTTTTTGTTTTATTGTTATAAATATCGCTAAAAGTAAGACATTGATCTCATTATGTAAACAGCCTCGATCTCTAATTACCAAACTTTGAATATTAGAACATTACTGTCATTAAAAATTGATCAGTTTTATTTTTATGGCATCCTAAATGTTATACATGCTGCATTTCGACACAAAATCGCTTCTCCTGTAAAATTACAAAAATGGCAGTTACAGTGTAATGCTTCTCAGGTAGGTACGGATTTTAAATATTGTAGATAAGATATTTTGCTTCAAGGAGACATCTTTTTATTTTTAAAAGTAAGTAATACTGCATTAATAATAATAATAATAATAATAATAATAACGTCCCGGGCAATCACACCAATTACCTGGTCTCAAACTAAGGAATTCCCTGTACTATGAGTATCAGATCAACGGAATTCAGTACAAGGCACTGGCACCTGGAACACTCAGACTAGAACCAATTTAAAAAAAAATTCGTTGCCCAAATTGGTTCTACCGGGAATCGAAACCGGGACCTCCGCATCCAGCGCCAACAATACAAAACGTTAGGCCAACGAGTTGTCAAAAGTCGAGTTCGTCATTTAAAGATTTTTAAAAAGTTTCTTGCCTTTATTTTTTTTATTCTACCAGTCTAAACGGTCAGTTTGTAAGGATTATCTTCTGTCAAGTAACATAGTACCTTAAATCAATCAACCGAATGAGACAAGATATTTTTTGAAAGTCTTTGAATGCAGTATTAATTACTTTTAATAATAAAACAATGTCACAATGAAGCGAAATATTCGGTGTCGCATAGCCACGGGGCACCATGTATATAATCGAATTAAGTGAATCGTGAACAAAGCAGAAGAAATGGATTGATTACATGAATATTAAATACGTTTTTATACTCTCACTTAATCTCAAGTTGAGGACTATTTAAAATTAAACTCAGTTTTTTCCAGCTCACATTCATTTAATTTTATGGTACATTCAATACAAAAAAAAAAAATTATTTTGAAAACAATAGATAAAAAGGATAGTGCGCTGTTGGTCGCCTACTAACTGCATTTAGTAGGTAATCTTGTGTAAATTGTTAATTTTTAGATATGTATAACCTTAGTTCGAAGATGTATCTGCAGTTAGTTATTGTTCTGAGATCTGCAGTAAGCATCAGGGAATATATACTTATCAATATGCTACGCCGAACACGCACACAACCACAACAGTAATATAAACTAATGAATTAAACAGAACCATAGTAAATGGTGGGTAGGTCGTGTTACACTTGTGTCGTCATTGTAAGCCTACGAATGAAAGGAAATTTTGTTATAGCTAATTAATTACTTACTTAATGTTTTGTCAGTAGGCGAGCATCATTCAGTAAATTAAACTTTTATTCAAAATTGTAATAAAATGGCTAGTTCTGTATTTATCGTAAAAAAAATAGTAAAAGGAAATAAACGTCATAAATTCTGGATCAACCCATATAGGTACATCTCACTCTGCTGGGAATAAACCTCCTTTATAAGGTAGGCTTTAGGCTGTAGTTTACAACGCTGGACTAATACGCTTTGGGGAGTTTTCATGTCTCCAAAGAATTTTTAACGCTCTCCGACATGCAGGAATGCTTTTCCTTCACCATAAAAACAATAGTAAGTACATGATACGAAAACACGCAGTAATTCCTTCCGGTACCTTGTCTTTCAAGCAGAAAGGTACTTAAGGTCAACCAATTACGGTTTAATGTTGTGTTAAGATGATACTGAATGGTTTAATTTTATTTTCCGTTTATTACATTTTTTACTGTTTAGTAAATGTATGTGTTGAATTTGAAAAGGGTTAAATATAGGCATGACCGATATTTGCAACCTCTATTCACCCCATTTCCACGGTAAACGTGCAACAATTTATAAAGGTGCCACCCCCTTTCAATTCATTACGTGGCCTACTGCTGTTTAAATTATGGTCCCTTTCACATACGAATTTCAGTGAACTTTATCGATCTACATGTGTTTGGGGTGGAACACACAATAGGATATCCGAAATTTATAATAAGCCATTACATTTAAGTACATAGCTGATTTACATGTCATATTGTAAGTGGAATTTACGTCTATACTCTAGTCAAATTTAATGTAGAATAAATGTAAACATACAAAACATATGATTTTCAGGGTTTTCACCGCAGACTGTTTTACAGTTACCACAATTTCAGTATTTTCCACCGAAATTTGATTAGGTTATTGATAATTCTAACCTTGAAGAGTATCTGCGATGAATTTTGTAGAATAGGACTTTCAAACCGCTAGTTAGTAATTTGAAAGCAACATCACAATTACCAGTAATTAATTTTTTGTAAAAGTGTGTCTGTCATCATTAATGATGATTTTTTGATTGGAAGGGAGATATTTGAATGTGAGCTGCAATTCAAGTTTAGAATCGGAAATTGATGATGGATATATAGAGAAATAGAATTTTACAATTTTGTTTCTCTTTATCTACTATCTAGTAGGAAGTATTAATTGGTATCAAAATTTTAATTACTTTATTTGTAAATTATACGTATCAATAGATGCTTTGCAGACTTTGTAATAACTAACTAGGTAAGGATTACTTTTATAAACGTAAATTACCTATTTACCTACCTATTATACCTATTTAAATTCCAATTGCGAGCAGACCTTGGGCAGAGCTAGCCTGAAGAAGAATGATCTTTACACCGGCTATTATAGGTTGCCTAGCAACATTTTGTTATTAAACATTCTATATCGAATTTGACTACAGTCATCGAGTGTATAACCAGAAATAGAGACGAAATGTCATTTAATTTGTTTGAAAACTATTCTGCCATATCATTACTGTGACAACTGCTCTCCGATTGGCCGAATTCGAACCAATTGACGAGTGTCGTCAATTGTTTCACTTCAAATCGACCAGCTTAAATTGAACTTTGCTATAATGGGAAAAATGAAAAATGACACATATTTAATTACCGATGGAATGTGATTCCGTTTCTTTTGTAATTAGATGTTTTGCTGTTTTTCCCACATCATTAAATAAACCTTCAGGATTATTCTAGTATTGAATTAATGAAAAATATAATTCATATACCTAATAAACATATGTAATTATTAGGATTCTATTAATAGAATTATAGATAACAGATTCGCGTTAGAAGTTTCGCTATGGTGCCGCTACGACCACGTACGAGAAATAGAATGGTAACCCTGCCCCTTCACGCACACATTTGCACATGTGCAGACAGCGCCTTTCTGTATGTAGTAGTAGTCGTAGGTAAATAACTTACGACTGTTGTATGGAGTGTCCGGGGTGTGGCTGTACATTCCTCATATCAGTCGCAGACTTTCTACGATATTACACGCACACGCACACACACACACGCACGCACGCACCCACGCACACGCACACACATATATAAATGTATATAAATGTATGATGAAATATAAATGATATGATATGCAATATGCTCGCTTCTTTTTTGGACAACTAAATAAATAACTCCAATTCGTTGTCGCTCAGCAATTAACCACTAGGTGGCAGCACATTCATTGAAATTTCAATATGATATCAAAACGTCGTCACTAAATAGGTATTCATGGTATTGAACTTTCAACGATATGCCAAGTTATACGGTGAAATGTGATAGTTGTTAGGTCAATGTATTACTAGTAATTTTGGCACGTCCTATTTTACCATCTTGTTTTCTTAATTTTGGACCTTAATCTCCATATATGTTTTTTTGTTGGGGCCCGGTGTGACCTTATTTGTAAAGTAATTAGTTTTTAAGTGATTTACTTACTTTATTCATATAATTAAATTAAATTAAAATAATACAAATTGTTTAGTTCACTGACGGGTTGCGTGCACTCTGATAGATTGTTTTGTTTTCCTTGTATTTTATTCGCAAATTTTCCAAATGTTTATAATGACACCGGTTATGTCGATTTAAAAATAAACTTTAATACCTCAGCTAAAAAGCACGAAAAGTCTGAAAAACGTTGTAATATTATATAACAGTGTAATTTCAGATGTAATAGTGTGCTCGCCACTGCACACAATAGTACAAAAGGCAGTTCCTAAGCATTATTTTAAATATTATTAGTAATGTAGTACAAGAGGTTTAACATTCACGTATTGCCTGGAATCTAAAAATTAATAGGATAAATTATCCATGAAAACAAAGTTAACTAGCATGCGAAAATCCGGCTACATTTAGAATGTATAGGGAAGTGGTCGACTCCTAAATAATATTAATTGTACGAATAACCAAGAACTCCCTGGAGCCTACCTAAAGCACCCATTTAATAATATAGAGCGTACCAGTATGTGAATATTCTTTTAGTACCTATTTCGTCTCTGTGGAAATATTTGAAGTGGAGTGAGATTATACGACACTTTTCGTTTCACGAGTCTGAGTAAGAATATACCTGTTTTTACAAGATGAATTTAAGTAGGGTCCCATAATTATGCGCATAGCAAAATTCAACGATCACTTTCTACTATTTTTTTTTCTAAACTAGAACTCGACCTTTAGAAAGTACAGACGACTTTGTCTATTTATTTGCAATAGTAGGTATAAGTACGTGAGGCGTTAGAATCTTACGACGTAGGTACTCATCATCGATTTCGTTCTTTTGCGTGCAACATTTTATGAAAATTCTATAAAGATACCAGGTTATTAATGAACAATTCGGCAAATTAAGCAATCTATACTAAGTGCCATTTAGTATGTGAATAGCGAACATTCATTCCTTCCTACCAATGTATACGCAGTTTGTGAAAACGAAAGTCGTTTCACAGTAACATGCGAAACTGCTATCAATACCGTATCGTGGTAGAAGCCACTTTGGCCTAGAATGTTTTGCCGTTACTTTTTCAAAGACTATATACAATAAAGAACGTAACAATATAAATACCAAACGTCGCTTTTAGAATACGACAAGTTGCCAAATTGAAAAAAAATATTATTTCTGGCAAAATATAAAAAGTAAATTATTTAAAGAAATCAATATCAAAATTAATAAAGGAACTAACAAAAGAATTAACAAAAGAACATTAAAATTGAAACGTGAATTTTTCCGAAATTATGTTTAATACAAAACAAAATAGCAGAAATGTGACGTGGTTCTTGAAAAGTAATGAAAAACAAACGGGAATAAGTTAAAATTTGCTTTTTTTTAGAGGACTGTGCTTTTTATAGATGTTACAAGAAAATTGATACATTTTGTATTTTTAACTTATACAGCTAAAGAAACTGAATTATAGTCAATATGCACTGACTTTTAATGTGTATTGGTATATTATAACTTAATTCGTATTGTTCATTTTCATCCAAAATGTATTAAATTACTTAATGTAATAAATTATGATAATGAAAATACAATATTAACAATATTACATACAATACACAGGCTTTATTATGTTAATCAAGGGATGTCAAAATTGCGACAGATTTAGAGATCGGCGACCGGTCGCTGTCGAATTGTGCATTCGGGATGAAAGTCGGATCAATGACCAATCTTGACATGTTAAAATTAAATGGCATAAACTATAGCAGACTTGTTATGTTTTTGTGACAATATATTTATAGGCCCATAACCACCGACCGATTCTCTGGCCGATCTTGAAATTTCATTTTCATGAATAATGTGCATGATGTAGCAGCCAGTACATATATAAGTAACGTGAATATTAACTGGAGTTCGAACCATTTGACAGTATATTATGTGATAGCGTGATGACATTTCTCTAAGCTGCCACATAGGTACTGCTCTAAATATTCAAATAACAATTTTAAAAATAATTAAAAACTGTTTTCTTGCTCCTGTACTTTAATCTGTCAATTACAATGTCATAAACCATATCACAAAGGAAGCACAAAGGCTATAAATTTTTAGTTCTGAACCGAAATTCTATTGTCTATGGTACTCGCTACTGAATTGAAAAAAATCATTGTAGTTCTGTACACAGAGCTACTTATACCTAATGAGTTTCAAAAAAGAACTTCGTTTTAATGCTAATTAAAATATCAAATATGACGCTACTCAAACGCTCTACTGCCTCCTGATTGGTTAAATTGGACTAAAGGTCTTGCAACCGTATCTTCATAAAAAATTATTGGTTAAAATATACGCGGAACTTGGCCACTTTTTCTTCCACTTCTATTTTTTTAGTTTTTAATATTGAAGCTTTTGTTTGGCTTTCGTTTGAATTTGTTGTCATGGATTGTTAACAAAATACTTTCTTTCATTATTTTCTGCCGTCCACTAACTAAAACGCGACTAAGTGAGAAATGGTCAAACATCCTTAACATTTGGTTATGAGTTTCCGTTTCGGTAATTTAGTGGCCAAATCAAATCTGCGTAAATGTCGTGGCAACTAAATTAGCGTGATTTACCGGTATCTATTATTATCAGGTCGTAGACAACATAAATTAATGCTTACGGTGTAAAAATGAAAGTCGTAGCCATTGAAATAACAAAGAATCGTTAAAATACCTCTCCTGTGAAAGTTAGTTTAGTGCAGATAATTTACCAATACTACATACGCGGATTTGCGCTATCCCCGACGATATATAACTTTTTTAGCTCGGCTACGTAATGTGAATTGTTTCTGGTAATGTCCGCGACAGTTTTTACAGACAACAAAACAGGGGTTTGGTAATGTTTCAATAAAATTTAATCTAATTCCGAAATTATACGCAATGTTTTATTATACAATACACCCGATAAAATATTTTACTATTTGTTTTCTTTAAAATGTGATTTGATTCTCGCGATTTTGTAGGTGGTGAGTAATTACTTGACATTATCAGAATATGCCATGACAAAATGTTGCACAGAAAAGTAACACAGTCATTACTAAAATTAATCCCTTGGGTGTACCGCCATCTTGTAATTACAACAATGTTTCCGTATGGTTATTTATGGTTTCCGTGCGGTACCTATGTTTTTTTTACTTCGAGTCCAGGTATACTTCACTTATTATGACCTCTAGAAGATAAATCACTCTCAGAAAGACAAGTTACAATAGACAGACAGATTATTGATATTGGTAAAAAATGTGGTCACGTTTCCTATAATATGGAAATAAGATAATATTTTTGGACGTCGAACCTAAAACGTAAAACACACAGAGAACGGGTGCGGGTCGGGCGCGTTTCGGGTCGGGAGCACGGCGGTTGTAATTCCGTGTATTTGTATGGGCGACAAACATACGGGCGCGGGTCGAGTGACGCGCAGGATCCCACCCCGTTGCTTTTTGCCCACTACTACAGACAGTGCGCTGGCGAGCGGATCGGGTGCAGGTGTAGCGCCGATGAATTCGTCGTAATACACATATTCTTCGATAGACAGTCACACTACAAGTGCGCGGGAATTCATTTTGTGAATATTTACAAAAAATTATCAATATCGCCATTGTTAGCGAGAAAAAGTGTCCGAACCTATAGGGCGTTAATTGCATACAGAGCGTCGGTCGTGCGTTAGTCTTCGTTTGTACGACTGACAGCCTACGTTTGCCCTTGACATATGGAAATATTTGTAAAAATGATCCTCGTACGTTTCTAATTCTCTACACAGGCGATGATATCCTCCATTTTCTTGCCTTTTTTTATTAATTTCGTAAACCCACGTACTTTCCTTTTCCGTGCACATCATTATAAAATAAGTAGAAATAATAATTCTTAGTCCGTGTCCGAATCCCTCGACATCTTAACTCCGTTTGCGATGCAACTGTTGCCGCTATCAAGTCGAGTATGCCCGACCCGCGCCCGACCCGCTACCACTCGCGCCCTCGTTGTGCGTGAAGGCAAATGAACAGCGTGTCTCACGCTACGGCCCCGACCCGACTCGCAATCGCTCTCTGTGTGTTTCACGTTTAATAAGTATGGCTATTTTTTACAGAAATAGTCCTACCGTCATTTTACAATATGACACTGAATTTGTTTGCACGCATTTATACTAAGTAAAAGAATTTTAGAGACTATCATACCCCCTTATCTTCGAAGTTTAAATAATAAGTTCAATAATAAGACATGCAAAGCTGCAAAATAATGCACTGTTGAAAAAATAATGACGTTTAGTAGCAGTAGAGCTCCTTGTAAAAGAGTTCACCTATAGGAGGTACTTGGCAGTACCTACGTACTTATTTCTGCTGCCAATCAGTAATGTGACCATTGACTTACAATTATATGGACGTCGGGTCCGCGCTAAAAAGTGTCCGAACTTATAGGGCGTTAAAATCGTATACAGAGCGTCATTCACGCTTTAGTCTTCGTTTGTTCGACTGACAGCGAAGCAAGCAAAATTAGACAGTACTGCGATGACATTACAATTTAAATTCAACGTTTTAGCTTTTTCATATTCCTTTACATGTCACTACGTTTAAATAGGTTGACTTGGGACATTTTTTTCGTGGTTTTTGTATTAGACCCGTCATCCATTTATTTGTAAGTCAATGAATGTTACCATTACTTTGTTCCGTTTTAAGGGTAAGGGTGCTGGTGGAATTATGCGACTTGTCAACTTATTTCTCAGAGTAATGGTCGCAGTGATTGAGATTTAAAGATCTGAGTGGCACTGTAACTGGACTATGGACAAACGTGTTGTTTACCACCAGGTGCACGACTTGTTCGTCCCGTACATTTTTTATTTTTTATTTATAGTTTTAATTTTTTTTAAATGGAGCTCATGAACACCATTAAGTGGAGGAAGATGTACTTCGGCCCCGTCATGAGGAACAATACAGTTCAAATTACTCCAGCTTATCATTTAAGGCAAAATCGCTGGAAAACGAAGTGTTGGTAGAATGCGACACTCCTGGTTGAGAACTCCTGGTTTGAGGGAATGATTTGATTGTGGTACCAACTCGCTCTTTACAGCGGCAACCTCTAAAGACAGGATTGCCATGTTGTCGTCCTAGAATGCGACACTCCTGGTTGAGAACTCCTGGTTTGAGGGAATGATTTGATTGTGGTACCAACTCGCTCTTTACAGCGGCAACCTCTAAAGACAGGATTGCCATGATGTCGTCCAACTTTCGATAGGAGAGGAACCCCGAGAAGATAATTTTAAACCGAAGGTTTAAAATTTGAAGGTCGAGCGACTAGAGCAGAGGAGTTTCATATAATACGCCTTTGTTTATAATTTTCTAATAAATTTTCTATGCATATCTTTTAGAATTATTGACAAAGATACGCAAAAATTCAAATCTAGAAAAAAGGGTCCCACACAAAATTTATGAGGTTATTTAGGCGTTTTTATGAGGGATCAAATGTTTGTTTTTGATTTGCAGATTTTTATGCTAAAATGATTTGTGATCATAAGCACGCTCATTGCTTGATATATGGCTGGACCTTTTTTTGTAGGTAGCCCGTATAATTAATCGTATTTGTATAGATATTTTGAGATACATGTAGTACTCATATTGGTTACTTATTATATATGTATAAGTAGTATAATAACTATTATTAATATCCATACTTACTTACAGAACATTAGTAAGTGATTGCTGACCAGATAGGCACACATCCAGAAAAGGATTTAACACGAACAATGTCAATTTTGTACCCCTAACGTTGTGTAAATGTTCTGGGACATTAGTTTTAAATATGTCTGTGCGGCTTAGATAAGAAAATAGCACTTAAACTTGATTGGCAATTATGTAACCTTTGGCGTACTTAGGCAACTTGTAATTATGTGCTATTATTTACATGCTAATGGATATTAGAGGGCTTGGCACAATGAGATACGTAAAGAAAATGGTTGCTTGGCGTATTAATAATAAGAATGATATTAATTTGCAAAGCAGTCACGAAATAGTAGTGATGTTTCTGTCACCTAGCCTAGACCAATTACACGTTAAGGTGTCTATTTCCATCAAAAATTATCATTAGTAGTCCGCGCGAGCTCGCGCTAGCCATCGCCAGCTTGCGCTAGCGCTTGCGCAGCTTGGTTGTGGATAGTGAAGATTTAGTGCTAAATGTGTTTAGTAATGACGTGACATAAAACTAGCCCTAAATAGCCGCGAGAAGGGTTCTAAAATTTGTGCCTGTGGAAACTTTAACGCGTTGTGCGATTTGCTTAAAACTTGATTTGAATACTTTAAGTATAAAATGAATAAACATTATATGTGTTTCAGGGTTTTTCAAAACAATCCCTAATTAGAGGTAAGTTAGAGTATCAAAATAAATAATGCATGTAATACGGGTGTTACACATCCCTCCGCTATGAAGATCGCCAACTTTGCATTCAC
>NW_020654810.1:10008986-10033611 GCF_003589595.1 Hyposmocoma kahamanoa | reverse complement strand
ATTAATTTCGGTTTTTTTTGGAACCTCCGGCCGCAGCCTACGTAATTCGGGCTAGCAGCATGCCCTATTATATATAAACACACAATATAGGTGTGTTTTCGGCGTAATCACCTTTATTGTATGGAGTGACTCTGTGCCAATTGATGATTAGTTGAGACTCTTATAATCAGTACTTGGCATTTGTCATTCAACACTTTAGTGAGAAATGTATAAGAATTTAAAGCCGTATTTTGCACACGGGTCTTTATTCCTTAAGTTAATAAATGGGTGTCTGCGCAAGGCCATCATAAATTTAACGTAGCAGCTCAAAGGCTGCTAGATACATATTTCGGTTTTTAGGGAGCGTAAATAGATTACTAAAACGTGAGTTCAACATATGTACGCCAACTGAGCTTTTTGTTTATTATCATTATTACCCTGAGATATTTAACATTGGCAGACCTAGCAAGAGACGGGAGCAGTGCGAACTGAGAGGAGATTTACGATGTCGGAGTTTAATTACAACATTTGTCTGTATTTTTTTGGGATGGGTAAACAGCAGAAAATTAAATTTAGTTAACAGTCCATACAACCTCAAATGGCTTTGGTTGATTCCACATATCAGTGCAAGTGTTGAATCACTCTGGATAAAATATTTAGTAAAATTGAGGATATACTCTGATTACTATAAGGTGTGAAAACACGATTCCTAAAAATTTTCACGATAGAAAAAACACAAACATACTCGACATTTTACAAGAAAACCGCTGTATTCAACAGGTACTTTTCATATACCAATGATTTTTTTATATCAACCGAGCTCAATAGAACATGTTATAGTATACGATATACATTTTTCAAAATCGTTTGTAAAAAAATTAATTCTGAAATATAACCAGTGTTTGACCCAAGTAAAATGAACTGTATTGATAAGGGAATAAAATTAATTCGAACTGAGGTAGTATCGATTCTTACGGTTTAAAATAAGGATTTCTCGTAACAGCTTACTTAGCGGAAACCGCGTTTAGCTGTATCCTTACCTCAAGTTCTTCAAGTGAACACTATGGCTGTGTCATGAGCATAGGTAATATAGAAAGAATAAATTTTATACATTGCATAAAAGAGACAAAAAAAAAGAAAAAACAGAAAAATATTCAGAAGATAATTACAAAACATGTTCACAAACAAACCACAAATTAAATTAAATTTAAACACAGATTATTGACCCAAATGCAGACACTAATACAATCAATTGTTGAAAATTTTATTTTATTTTATATCACATATTGCTTACAGATACATATGTAAACGCAATTGTAAGTGTTTAAGCTAAGTGGACAATACACAAGCGCGTCATGAAAATTAAAAATAAAACAATAGTATAAAATGCAATTGAACAAAACTGAACAATCGTGGAATTTAATATATTACTATACATATCATTTAGTAGCAGAGCACCTTGTGAAAGAGTTCGTCTGCCGCCAAGCAATAATGTGAGCGTTACTACGTTCCGGTTTAAAAAGGTCATTTCATTACCTTTGTTGTCCTTACCTCTGCTGGTGAAATTACAGGCATATGGGACTTGTCAACTTATGTCTCAAGGTGACGGGCACAGTGGCTGTGCCCCTATCTTTGCGATAAAGCTCTAAGTGGCACTGCATCTGTTATGGATAGGAGTGTCGCTTACCACCAGGCGCACGACTTGTTCGTCCCATCACTTGCTAATATAAACAAAAAATTGCAAGTACATTGTAAACAAAAGTATTTCCGAGTCATCTAATACTGCTATTTCTGGTCAATAATTCAAGATAACGTCTTGCGGAAACTATGAATTCATGTTCCGAGCATGGAAATGTCCAACATTTCTAATGGAAATATTAAAGCTTTGTAGAACAAAGGCATCATCGCAGGACGTTCACCCAATACAAGGGCTACTTTGTTTTTCTTGACACATGTCAGTGTGGGTATGTATACATGTACATTGTAGTACAAAATATTTACGACCCTTTATCAACGTCTGGCAGGCGCCTTTTGAGAACGCTACGTAGTTCAGTAACAAACGTGGATCCTTCCAATTAACCTTTGAACCTACCTGATATACTTAGTATCCTTTGACCCTTGTAGGTCTAGGAGCAAACAAGTCGATATCATATTGATGCAATTGTTATTCAAGTGGGAATTTCTGGAATATGAGCATGATACTGCCGCCGTAAGAATTATCTTTCAAAGTGGACTCTCTAAGATACACTGCGAAAATAAAATAACTTTTGATATTTTAAGAGTAGGTATAACAAAGGGATCCGACAATAATTGGCATGTTTGCTCTCACTGCATTGGGTTGGCTGGAAGAGATCTTTTTTTAGAGATAACCCCACCAATGCTCACCTTTTGTACAATTAATATTTATTTTGTATTTGTTTGGTGCAATAAAGAGTATTTAAGTGTAAGTGTCCACCGCAAAATATTGGAGCAAACATTTTGTCGTTTTTTTGCTGGAACATATTATAGTAAGTATATGACTACTTTGTGCGTAAAGAATTTGGTTTACAGCTCAAGCTGTACAGTGTTGGATACCAGCCTATCCTAAAGTGCTTTTGGACTTTTTTGTCTGCAGAGTTATCTCAATAAGGACAGTTAAGCGTCGATCATTAGATTCATTTTAAAGTTATACGATAGAATAGTGTTCAACAAATAATGAGACTAATGACACAATCTTATAATATAATGAAAATAATTTTCCATGACACTAACACCGATTTAGAAATATGATACTCCATTAGATGACTACTGTACATACCTAGGTGTCACCGACAAGCTGAGTACGAATGAAAATTGATATAATTTATAAATTGCTCAGTAGGGCTGCAGAGCTTGAATACGTGGCGTGAAAATGAGAGACATTTTAGGGAATTGATTTTCAAATTACTAACAATATTGTGAAGGCTTCGTAGCAGAGAGGTGGTTTCATGTTTCTTGATGAGATGAGTAAAACTCGGATGCCAGGAATAAAATGACTTTCAATTCAAACTTAGCTTAACTATATAGAAAAATTAAACACCTGATCTAGCGGTAGGTGCATGAAGTCGACGCGTTGAAGCGAGACAGCACGATGCGCGAAAGAGAGATGCGGAGCTTATATGTATATACTTGTCAGCGGGCGACACGCGACTCACCAGTAGACTTGAGCCTGCTTGGTCTTTAAAGGGAGCGATCCCATTTAGTTCATTCGGACTTAACTAATTAGGTATTTTAGTTCCTTAAGGGTTGACTGACATTGCCGCTACGTGCAGCTCTGCATAAACAACGAGGAATGCAATATAAACGTTATCCTCTACAAAATAAGGCAACATTTCGTTAAACATAAAAATGAAAACGAAGGTGCAGTAAGCGGCGACGGGCTTCAGCGGGCTACGGTGGGCGCACATTATAAAATGCAATATGCTATAGAACATATTCTCTACTAAATAAAGCATACATTTCTTCAAATAAAGGCGTAAAGCCGCGATGCGTCGCTCCGCTGCGGGCCTGGCTCACCCACTTGTCGCGCCTCAGGCATTACAATGTGTAACTTAGCTTCTTAACAAAAATTTCACTTCTACTAAATACAGTCGGTATTTCTTTGAATGCAAAGTAAAAGCCGCGCAGCGTCGCGTCGTGGCGCCACGGGCAATGCAAAATGTAACTTAGCTTGTTAACAATAATACTTGTATTATTTCATAGACATTTTATTGTTGTGGTTAACAATTCCGTCGCTAGGTGTCATTGCCGTTGAAACTTTGTGTAACAAAAAGGAATAAAACGGATTCCAAATATTAAGTGTGTTTTCCCTCGCTTTTCTAGTTTTAATACAAGTTATAACACAAAATCACATAGAGCATAACTTATTAGACATTGATATGAACATATATATGTAGAGAAAAACAAAACTTCATACTGGTCGTAACTATTTATAACATTGTGTTGAAATGGCCCTGACTCAGCATAAATGCCGCAGACCATGAAAAGTCAAACAGCGCTGGTTTTCTGGCAGTACCATATGGTGATTTTTTTACTTGACAGGTAGATTACTTCATGATGGATGATCCCTTTCCAGTAAGCCTAAAAAAATATTGAAGTGATCCACACCAAAGCATAGCAGGATCATAAGGTTTGTAGTTGACTTGATAGATGACTTGGACTTCTAAATCTTAGTCCAATAGGTTCCCAGTACATTTTGTGGATCACATTACCGCTGGAGTTATATAGTTTTTCAATAATTCACCTTCTGAAACACAAAGACTAAGTTAATTGATGCGTGATTATTTATTTCCAAGACTATATTTGAAATTGAGCTGTAAAATATTCTATTTTCGGCATTTTGATATAGTGTGGTGACCCATATCCTATTTTATAATTAGGATTTACTACCGAATTTACTCAAATAACTGTATGCAATTTCATTCGCAGTAGCCAACTTAAAAAAAGGTTGATAAAGCCGTTGGTCTACCAATAAGTTAAAATAAAGGAAAATTAAAAAAATTAAATAATTAACCATGTATATTATTTTCTTATTCACAATTGTGCCATCTGAACATAATGGTTAAAAAAAACTCATCCTGAATTTTCAGTCCATGTAAGGCCTCAAGAGCATCTTTTATTTATGTCGTTATTTCATAATTTGAAATAACGACAGAAAACAACATAACAATGGTGGATTGCAAAAAAATAATGTAAATTAAAAAAAAAAAGGAAAAATGCTTTGTGTTCGTGATATACTCGTAAGCTTAGGCTAAGGGATTAACGTGGGGAAAACTTGTGAACCTTTACATTTCCCTTCATTAAATGATGCAAATAAAGCAAAAAATAGAGAGAACCGCTTAATAGAGCCCTGATCTCGGCAATTACGATCCTGCCTGCGACGAATTGCACAATTCGACTCCGGCTTTTCCGTTTCATTTCAGGGTTTCCCGTAAGACTTCAGGAGATAGCGTCGAACAAATGCAATAACGACGAGTATTAATGTACTTAATAGCACTCCATAGAATTGTACTAATACGTAACATTGTATAATAATACAAATAAACACTAATATAGCTTATTGTACAGCTTCTGAGTAATTGAATGACAAAAATCTGTGATAGTGACCAATTTGTCAAGTTTTTTTTTATAATATCAAGTGACGGGACAAACAGGTCGTGCGCCTGATGGAAGCTACACGCCTGTCCACAACAGTTGCATTGGCACCCAGACTTTAAATTACAAAGATTTGAGAGGCACTGCTATTGCGCCCGTCACCCTGAGACGCAAGTTGACAAGTCAGATTTGCCTGTTATTTCACCAGCACCCTAACCCTTCGAAACAAGAACACAGTAATGCTGACATTACTGCTTGCAGGCAGAAATAGGTAAGATGGCTTGGATGGATGGGATTCCCTGGACGAATTCTTTCACAAGGCGCTCTACTGCTACTGTAAGTTGTCCTGTAAATTGTCTCGATCTTTGAAATAAGGATTTTAAACGATAAATGTCTACAAATGATTATTTACAAAGAGCAATCCCTAGAGTTTCTTACTCATTCTTCTATGATCAGTATGAGTATGAGCAGTACAGTTTAATCAATATGACGATTTCAAATATAATTTATTATTGAAATAAGGGACAAAGTCCGGAACGAAGTTGTCCGGTATAAGACAAAAGTTGTGGACATCGTCCAGAAATGTAGCAAGCTGAAGTGACATTGAGCTGGCCAAATCTGTCGCAGAACTGATGAGCGACGGAATAGACGGGTTCTCGAGTGGAGACCACGTCTCGGCAAACGTAACGTAGGACGTCCTCCTGCAAGATGGACCGACGATCTGAAGAAGGTCGCGGATAGTGGTTGGATGCGAAAAACGGGTGATCGGGCATTATGACGTACATTTGGGGAAGCTTATGTCCAGCAGTGGACTGCAATAGGCAGATTGTTTGATTGATTGATTGTTTGATGAAATAGAGATTATTTGACTTTGCAGCATAACTTTGCATTGTACTTTGTGAAATATAAAGGTCATAAGACAGCCTGTGAGCTTCATTAATAGGTCTTCAACTTGATCATTAGTGTGACTAATTGAAAGCTGCAAACGACTAGTGGACTGTATGATTGTATATTTGGTAGTTTCCTAAGAAAGTTCACAAAATTCACTGAATAAATTTAATACATCAAACCAAAAAAAAAAACAAAACATAATACAAAACCCACGTCAATCAAAACAATAAAAAATAATTCAAAATACTAAAGAGTATGTAACAGTAATGATGAAATGATTTGCAGAATGCAAATCACAGGAATATTAAATACTAGAGTAGTAAGTAAGGCTATCTCGCATGACGATGCCCTCTTCTCGTCGGCATTAGATGCGTTAGTAAATGGAAAGGAGAATAATATAATGTCTTTTGTCCAGTTTATTTGCAGGTTCTTTTTTAGATAGGCTGACAGTTTAAAAGGACGATTCATCTTGCTTTGGTTGGTATTTATATAATGAGCTTGAGTACAGAACCGACTTGAAGATTCATCCGCCCTGATAAACCAATTTCGCAGACAAGCCAATTGCTTAGCTCCAAAGGATATCTATGTAATAAACACTATAATAGCGATAATTGACTGATTCAATTAATTGGGGACGTCAGACAGTCTATATAAATCATAATCATGTTTAGTTACTATTGGAATAGCTAAATGTTGAATCACATACCTGACAAACAATAATCATATCTTATTACATCATAGTACTATCGATATTCTAATATAATACTGTATTTGTACTATAAATTAATTTTAGATAAATTATACATAATTTGACTCAGTACATTAATTACTTTTATTATTATTTTATTTCTTTTCATAAACCCGCAAGAGCCTGTATCGCGGGTACCATGGACAGACGTATAGATTACCACAAATTACACCCAACCTCACGAAATAAATAAATGTAGACCATACAAATATTTCTCCAGGCCCGGGAACTGTTCGGCCATAGAGGCAGTTAATTACTGAATATTGAGTGCCACAGGTGCGAGTGAAATCAAGAATGCTTTCTAATCTAAATACTATAGGACATTAGCGGTATTTTCTGTAACGATTTATTAGTAACTGAGTTTGCTATATTTAAAATTTCTATTGTCATAGGCATATCCTTCAAAAGTATCTTTGGAGCCGATTTATTCTTGATTTATAACTTCAAAGTGCTGAAGTAGCTTGCTTTTCTTAGTCAAAGTCAAAGTCAAAGTCAAAACATTTATTGCATTCACGTGGTTACATTTATAAGTGTCAAATTATTGGTATAGATCAACATGAACCCTGTAAGGGCGCAGCAATGTCAAATCTAAAATCAAAATATAATTTGTGTTACAATTTACTTACGATTTATGAGAATTTAAATGAATTAAAAATATACATTTTTGCAATCGTCAAAAGGTCATATTAAATATGTATTAAGTATATGATATAATAATAAATTACAACCTAAAAACTAGTTCAGGTCAAAACATTCTAGAATTATATTTAACATTAGTCAACTTAATTTTTTTTTCATAATTTGTAATTTATTGCGAACATGTGGTAAATATGATGTACATTAAAATTTTATTATAAGTTTTTACCGCCATTGCAAAGGGCCCTGAATGATCTAAACTTAACATGATTATAAAATTCCTGCAATGTCGAATTGATTAACCTGGAAATCTTTTAACATCGTCTAAATAGTTGACATTAGCAATTATGCTTGTTGATGCTATAATAAGAAAAAAAAACTCGTAAAGAGCTGTGGGATAGATGAGCTCGCAAGGAAAACGCCACCAACTTTTGGATCCAGAACATCGAAGGTTTCGTACTGCTTCACCACTTTCCATGTGGCCGACCACCAATAATGCCACCTTGAAAAAACTTGCGTACACAGCTCAATGCCGGGCGGAGATGCGGATAGTTAATTAAAAATCGGAGATGATGCGGATTTTTCTAGTTCGAAAAGTTGTTACACACACTATTTTTCAAAGTCACTGGCGGTTGATGCGGCTTGGCGTAGCACCGTCCCAATGGACGGGAAAGGAAAAGGAGATGCGAGCTCAAACATAAACTATCTGGCGTTGCCAATGCTCAACCAACTTCATTACGGTAGTGTCTATACCATTAGAATGACAATTATCTTCTAACGAACTGCAAGAAAAGAAATGAAATCTATTGTAATTTGTAGAGACTAAAGGTAACATTACGTAACGTAATCTAGTTTTAAATTCAGTAAGCTGGTCGCTATTTTATTTTCGTTTATCGTACATTGTATAAATGTGTGATAGTGTTTTATAAGTTTTGTTCGACTCAGTCTGACAGGCAGTAGTCGACGTACGTCGTCTAGACATTCAAGTATTGTCTTTTGCGCTGCCTTTGGTAACAGAACGATCAGGGTCAAAACGATTCCGGAACAATTTAGCTGGTTCAAGCCTTTTCCACGTTCTTTTTGATTTCATCACTATTGGTCTGCGTTTTTTTAACAATGATGGTCGTAATAAGAATTTATCGAACAGCTCACCCGTAATAAGAACTTCAAGAAACGGGGTCGCCTTGGTTCGTATGAACAATGACTGATACTTGAGTTATTAACGTGAGTGTTTTTTTTGAAGGGTTGTTATATTTAACTTCTTGTAAATAATGTAAAAGTTTTTCACTTGGTTTTTACCTTCAACGAATCAATTTGGAGTTAAGCTCTTTAATACATTGTAATGTAAAGGCATGCGGTCTGTGAGATTTTTAAATTTACAACTAGGCATATACGGTCAGAAATATTAAGTAACACGCTCTATCCCTAGTAACTCTTTTCCTATAATTCTGTAATTGGATTTAAAATCAAACGACCTAAGAGGGTTCTGGAGACATGGCATATGGACTTATCGGATTCTATACGTCCTTGAGGTAGTATGATTTCGACGGCCACATTCAAAGCGTACGATAGTATAATAAAACAAGGAGATAATATTATTTGATCCTCATAGATATAATTGATCTATAGTAAATGTGCACTTTTTTAAGTAAACGATATTTTTTTATGTTTGATATAGATATTAGTTGTTCCGTCTAATAAAGACGGAACAACATTTTTTGCGTAGCTCAAGACCTTCTCAGACCAGATTAAAATATCCATTGATTTAATTTATTTTCCACCTTACTAGCTCGGGAAGACTTACTTTCTCATTAGAAATCAGCGAGCAAAAGCGTTTTTTCTACGCTAGCGTATTGTTTAAGAAATGTACAACTTAAATCTCAAGGGTTCCGATCCCAATATTCGCGCACAATTATAAACCTGCTCAAATTATATAGATACAATAGATAAACTCTTCATTGAATAATTAAAAGAAAACCGAAATGCAGGACCGAATTACTACACTATAACACTGCATTCTAATATATTTGATGAATTATATTGTAACATAAAAAATAAATAAATAACACAGGACATTCATAGACCCGCACTAGGGAAGGAAACCCTGTTAACACAGTGTCGCGGGTGCCATGGACACACACATAGACAACCACAAATTACACCCAAACTCACGAGATAAATAAATTTAGGCCATACACATATTTCTCCCGACCTGGGAATCGAACCCAGGACCTCTGCGTGGCAGTCCGAGACAGTAACCGCTTGGCCACAGAGGCAGTTATAGACAAAGACAAAGAGACACTACTCTGAATCAAGGATCAAAGATCAATCGTAATTTCAATACGAAATTGCCTCCGTTTCAACTCATAAGTTTTGATGGTACTCTTAGGGTCGTATTCCAGAACTCTACTCAATGCTCAAGTCAGGATCTGAGTATCATTTGAAGCACTGGAAATACGACCCTAATGGAAAGGACTTGAGTATGATTTCGAGTGCTTTAAACCATACTCAAATCCTGACTTGAGCATTGAGTAGAGTTCTAGAATACGACCCTTAGTAAGTAGTGGCAGTGTTCTGTGAGAATATTCGCAGTGTCATACACTCCAATACTCATCTAACAAATGCTGTATTTCCGGTAAGGCGCTCAATATTTGTTCAATCACAACCGTTAATTATCTTATAGAAAGTTGTTCTAACTAAGTAGTGAATACCAGGGTGGCAAAATAATATAGCACCAACCCAGTTAATCAGCTAACAAAATTCTAGAAAACTTTCGCGCTGCAGTAGCGGTTTTGCATCAATTACAGATTGACAATTTTATTTGTAAGATTTCATTAAAACTCATATTGCATCAAGCAAAATTGACAAAACAACACAGAACTTGTTTAAACAATTATTTAGACAATTAGATATTCCTATATGAAATAACCTAAAAAGTTTTTAAGTGAACAAATTAAAATCTCCAACTCCTTCCTCCACACAATCTGGCTATAAACAATTCAGCAAACCCGCGCCAAAAAACAAAAACATTTGTACTCAAACAGCTGCTCCTACATCATACAATTGACAATAATTATGTATAACTTTCATTGACAACAATCACAAAGTCGTAATGTATGTAACTCGAATTTATCTCACCTCTATTCAAATGTGAATGCCTTCTTCAGCAAAACACGCAAACTCGCAACGATATTGTTCGTCAATACTCATTCTGTATTTTCATCGTATAAATACTTGTAAATCATAATAGTAACTAGTTCTTTAACTTTACGAGCTATTTCATTGATTTCATTTTTTGCTTTTTGGCCAGTCATAATGTACCGATATACCAGTGTGTTATTTTGATTTATTCTAAAAGTGTGAGTTTAAGCAGAACTTTGTTTAGATGCAAGTTGAGATCGCGGATCAATAGATAAACGAACTTACCAAAAGTTCATTTCAAGTTATACAAGGTGTGTTTGAAATTAATTCCGAATTCGATTTTTCATTCTCCCTATTATATAATTAATATAATATTAAACTTGTTGTTTAATATCTTTAACCACATCATAAATCGCGCTATTGTCGTCGCTATTCTACTAGTAACGAGCCCACGAGTTCGTCGTAATAAAACTTCGCGTAAATGCCTAAAAGAAACGTAGAAATAGAAAGTGAAAGTGTGAAATTACAGGCACATGTGACTTGTCAACTTATCTCTCAGGTGACGGGCACAGTGGCAGTGCCCCTAAGATCTTTGCGATTAAAAGCTCTAAGTAGCACGGCAACTGTTATATAATATGGCGCACGATTTGATCGTCGCGTCACTTGATATATTATAAAAAAAAGTATAAGTGGAGCAGTACAAATGGAAAAGATTCCGTGGTGAATAAAGACGTGTTCAACTGCACTAGAAGATTGAATACAAATACAACTCCTTTACATGTAGCGCCAGATATTGATAACAACTTAAATAACAGAACATAACGACTCCGGTTGCTGTGGGTAATGATTTATTGACTCGCATAAATTTTCATTTATGCGAGTCAATAAGTCTTGTATTCGAACATTCCGACATTCCATTCCAGCGATGGATCTCAAAATATAGATTCGTGAGTACATAAGATTAATAATATTCATAGTATGATACGTTGACTTGTCATTCCAATGTTCTGGTCAAATTATTTGGGCGTGCTAAGCGATGGTATAAGGACCTGCCGTTGTTACTTTTTTACTTGTTTTTAATGGATGATGAAATCGAAGTCTACTTTTCCTTCAACTGAATGTTACGATGACTTTTTATATCAAATGTTACAAGTGAGATGTAGGATATAGTCATTGGACGTTTTGTCACTATGAAAAAATTATATTATAAATAAGTGAGAAATATTCGGACGTAAGACTGTCAGATGTTTAGTGAATGGGATTTATGACAAGTTTATTAGGGCGCGCGCAAATGCGTGCCGCTTTGATGAACCAGAGCAACTGTTTTCATATTTGAAAACTTGGGCGCAAAATGATAATCATATCAATAAACGTAGAAATGAGATAAAGTCATTCACCGTTCAGGCAATGACGGGGAGAGTAAGCCAAGGTATGCAACTAACTAACTCCACCGCTAAGAAAATTGACACAATTTGTTTCGGTTGTGGAGAAGCCGATCATATTAATTCGAGATATATTCATTCGATAAAGAGATCGTCAGGATCGTCGAAATAAAAGCGTACATAGACACATTTTTGCACAGGATATCCTAGTACAGGTTCCGCTCACTCACAATGGTAATAGACCATTCATTCATGTTCTCATTAAGATATTCATTAACTAATCTAAGAATACCATTGTGATTGGAAATAAATGATTATTATTATTATTATTATTATTATTATTATTATTATTATTATTTTCGTATTTATTTTAAACTCTCGCCTCTCCCAAGGCCTAAAAGATTAATTTTGAATTTTTAAATGGGAGAGGCGGTATTTCCCGGCAATGGCACAGTCGGCCGGGGTCAGGGACTCAGGTCCAAGAATCGGCGAACAATACGTGCCGTATCGAGCAGGACCGCCTTCTGCATTTGTGCTGGAAGCGACACGCCACAGAAATCCAACCGCCTCAAGCTGTTAGAAAGGCTGACTGGAATTAACCCATTTGCGGACAAAACAATTGGGATTATTTCAGTGGAGGCCACATCCCACATGTCGGTGATCTCGTGCGCCAGGTCGAGATACTTCCGGCGTTTCTCGGTTTCAGCTTTCACGAGACCCTCGTCATGCGGGATGGTGACGTCCACAAGAAATACCCTCGACTGCGATCGATCCAATATCACAATATCAGGCTTATTCGCAAGAATAGTCCTGTCCGTGATAATAGATCGATCCCAATAGATTTTGGTGCGGTCATCTTCGAGTATTGGCTCCGGTGAATACTTGTAATATGGCAACCTCTGTTGCACTAGTCCGTACTTGAGAGCGAGCTCTTGGTGTAATATTTTGGCTGCCTGGTTGTGTCTGTGCAAGTACTCATTGTTAGCAAGAGCGGAACAACCGGAAACAATATGCCTAAGTGACTCTCCGGGACGGCCACATGCCCGACAAATGTCTACTGTGCCGTCCTTTAGGATATATTTCCGATAGTTCCTCGTCTTGATAACCTGATCCTGTATTGCACAGACAAAATTAATTTAAAATTAATTTAATTAATTATTATTATTATTATTATTATTACTAATGCTGACTTTACAAAAAAACACCGTTGCTAATTTGTCTATACAAAGAAGAAAGCAGGCATATCATCTGTTATAAAAGAGGAGATTATGGCAGTTAGTGAGTATGCTCAAGATTTGGCTGAACCGTTGACACTCGCTGCCTCGATGAAACAGCTAAACTAGCATTATATCACGATAATGGGAGAACTGTAAAGTTATCTTAAATTGAAATATAAAATACCAAACTTAACACAAGTCGGAAAATGTCTCATCAACGGAGGACTTTACTATTAAATATCTTCCTTATGAAAAGCACCTGACCGATTTGCTATGCCACGTTTAGCATCAGACTACAAGGAGTTAAGTACCAAAAAGGAACAGAAGACTTCATCCAAATTATTGACATTGGTCGAAGATGTATACGTTACTGTGTTAAATGAACTCCTTTCTCTGATGTTAATTAATTACACCTGGTAACTGGTGGCAGTGTACGGTAAAACCAAAAATGGTTTTTGTTACACCGTAAGTAGCCTAGATTTAAGTTCTTCTTTTTGTACTAGTTTCTTAATTAAAAAAAACGATCTATTACTTTCTGTAAAAATTATGCATTCCGTTATAAATCATTCTCATTTTTTTTTATATACACGATTGTGATTGTGACGGCCTCTGTGGTCGAGTGGCTTGCACACCGGTTTTCATGGTGTCGCTATATCTGAGGTCCGGGTTCCGATCCCCGGCCGGGTCAATGTAGAAAAAAAACTAACTTTTCTATATCATGTCGGTTCTGGGTGTTTGTGGTAACGTCGTTGTTTCCGATTTCCATAACACAAGTGCTTTAGCTACTTACTTTGGAATCAGAGCAACAGTCTAATATTTATTTATTTAGATTATTAAAGCATGTTAATTAGAAAACTGAAATGTATAAAAATATAAAAACAACTTAATTAATACACTACTAATTTTACTCGATACTTATTAAGATATTTATACATACAATAATAAGTGAGTAACAATGTTTTTCCTTGATTTTTCAGAAATCATAGACATCATTGTAATTTAACACGGGCAATTTATATTTCGAGGAATCCTACAAAACTTTCCGAATTGTTAAGAAAGTTGTAGAAACGACTTAAAACACTAATTTGAAAATTCTCAAGCACGAATAACAGAAAGTCTCGCGTTCGTTTGAGTAATAATTTTTAAGGCAGGCCTCGTTGGAAATCATGGAAATCGAGTATTTGTGAATTGTATTCCGCTGAACAGACAGCTGCTACGTGCAGTTGGATTTGCTGCATTCTACAAGTCACATATTTGCTCCGGTTCCGAATTTCAATCCATGGATTCATTCAATTCTATACAAATTGCGTATGCACAAATTGAGATCAGTTTCCCTAACAGAGATGAACATTTTCTTTCCTAATAATAATATTATATAACAGGAAACTGTAATTGAAATCTGTAATTTTCAATTAAGTTTTTTGTGCTCAATTTTGGTGCCAATTCGTATTATTTAATTATTCGAATATAACATCGTGAAATATAAAAGAATATTTCAGGTTACCACACTCGAATATTAAATAATACTTCATGATGATATTCTATAAATATTTAAATATAAAGAAATTGTCACCAGAACTTAGTGCAAAAAACTTACCCGAAAATTACCCAAATACAGCCATAGGTATTTTCTATTTCGAAGAAACTGTCGTGCCCAATTACAGATTGTGTTCAACGTTTCAAGTAAAATGATTCTATATTTTTCTTACCATTCCTCGGTTGACTTACCATGACTTGACATACAAAATAACACTATATCTATACTTTCATAAGTACATGTGTCTTTCCTAGACTTATATAATTGTGAAACTGCAGAAATAGTTGACTTTAATGTATATAGCAAGTCCGCCGTCCAGTTTTATATATATATATCTTATCACAATCACTATCACGCTGATTGGTGGTCTAGGTAGTCTAGGTCTATTCCATTTTATATGACTATAACTGATATTATCTATATATAATGGCTGTTTTCCGAGTTATAACGTTGAAGTGTGTCGTTAGGACGTAATATCTGTATAGATGCAGTAAAGCTCCTTGTGAAATAGTTCGTCTAAGGAAGTACTGCCACCTTATCTATTTCTGCCGCCAAGCTGTTGTGTAGCATTGCTGCGTTCCGGTTTTGAAGGTAATTGTGCTGGTGACATCACAGGCACATAATACATGTTAATTTATGTCAACTTATGTCTTAGGGTGACCGGCGTAGCTTGCAATTTAAAGCTCTGAGTGGCACTGGTTCTGCTATGAACAGGAGTGTCGTTTAACACCAGGCGCACAACTAGATCGTCTCATCAGTTGGTAGCATAAAAAATACATTTGAGGCTCAAATCGTCACACAGACAAAATCAACAAAAAGGGATTCAGAACATCATCTTACAGACAAAATCAACAAAAATGGTGTCAGAATTCAAACATTTGTATCCTGTAGGTATACAAATATAGTGGAGCGTTTAATGTTAAAATTTTGGATATTTATAGTTTTGTTTTTAAAAGTTATTGATATCGATTTACTCATTAGGTGACCTACTTTCGATATCAGTTTAAAGATTTCTGATGTCTTTTATATTTATGGAATAATCGCTTGGGCACACTCAACGATTACATCCTGTATATGTAGTGAGCTTTTGTTGCGTTGCGTGTTTTATAGTGCTTCAGCTCTGCGCGTACAACTAAAATCCAGATTACGGTATGAAATGCGAACACTTGTGGCACGATCATATAAATACAAAACTGTGTCAAGATAATCTAGGTTCACTGCTACACATTTATAGTGTTTGTTCTTAGGTACTTGAGGCAACAAATGTTGCAAATAAACGACCCCATGACTGCAGCTGATACTATTACGAGGCGAATTTGTGCATGTGATCCGCTTCGACAGTAAAATTAATGAAACAAATCACCCGCTCACGGTACAATATACTTTGAGACAGAGTAATATGGAAATAACTTACTAACTCAGTTACTTGGCAATAATTTGTTGTAAATATGAATTTTGACATTGTTTCTTCCCGTATATTGAAAAAATATATGTCTTACTCTACAATTGCGTGCATTGGTAATTTATTAAATTCGTAAATCTCTGGGGTAGGTAATTGAAGTATTATAATACTATGTCTTTTATAGATTTGCATATAGACTTCATTTTAGCAAAATAACAATTTTTCAATAAATATTTACTATGAAAATGGAATTCGAATTTTGCTATGTGTACAGTGTTTTGTTTTATCCATAGCAGTTGTAGTGCCATTCAGAGCTTTAAATCACGCAGATCTGAGGGGCACTGCTACTGCGCCCGTCACCCTGAGACATAAGTTGACAAACCCCATATACATAGGTACCTGTAATTTCTTCACACCCTTATCCTTTAAAACCGCAATGCAATAATGCTCACATTACTGCTCGGCGGCAGAAATAGGTAAGGTAGCAGTACACCCCTGAACGAACGTTTTCACAAGGAGCTCTACAGCTACTAATTGTATATATTAATAATAAAATAATAATGTAATATTCTCCCTATATGTCGTCCCTATTGTTCTTTCCACAACAGGCATTATCCTTCATACATCTTTTGTATAGCCACCAATTATTAAATTTTGGAACCCTCTGTACTACCTTGCAAAAAGCTGTAATTTTAAATTCATCAGTCAGAAAGTTCACGCACATAGATAAATGCAAAATACGCTCATATTACAATACACCCTCCATATAGATACATATCATAATTTACTTGATTTCGGTCTGTAGGTGTGGTTAAAATAGCCTACAGGCTGAGAAAAAACGGACAGAAAAAGACAATAATAATATTTATTTCTCCATACATATATTATTATTTTAAACGTGTATGACTATACTAACTAAAATAATAACATATACTACATACGTAAAATGTTAATTCGTTTCTTTGTTTTACCCCTTTTCATGTGCGCAATATTTGTGCCAGAACATCGGAAAATTTTTTCGGAACGGCATAAAAATGTAAGGAATTCTTTCCTCTTTTAAACAAATGACGTTGCTGACGGATCCCATTCCTTCTAAAATCTTCAGATGTTCTAACTAGAGCAGCACTTTAGACTTGATTGATGCGCTCAAATAAACATTTTATTGTTCTTACAATATTCATCGCACATTATAAATACAGATAACACCTATATATGTTAGACATAGCTATTACATTTGGAGCTCGTTGTTATGGCGCACTTTACTACTCTGCACTTTACAATACGTGTAAAGGTGCAGATTAGTTCGATTTTGATATGCGATCAGATGAAATTGAGTAAATGTGTGAGAAGTAGACGATTGATACCGTATTTTTTGTAAGCAGACACGTGTCGATCCTCAAAAAATCGATCGAATCCGTAGGCACCTTTACGCGTATAGAAACGCCTGTCGTGTATTCATCGTTCGTATCTATTAACCCAGTTGAAACGAACGTTGTATAATGCTGTCATCAATTGAAATACAAACAAAGACATTGTGCTAACTTATGAAATAACGCAATAACTCGAGCCACAATATTTATAGTCGACCACTTGTTTATGTTTTGTAAGTTGTCATAAATAAATTAAAAAAAAAGACATATTTCTCCACAAAACATATATAAACCATGATATAAGCAAACCATTAAAGATTAAAACTGTAATGTGGACAAAAATAACCGCAGGACGCATTGCTGATTTACGGTATCACTTATTGCTTTTCTCTTGTTATACTAAATCATCGAAATCGTAACAAAAGTTTTGTGGATAACTCTGGCATGTCTGGCATTCGTAAAAAAGTACCTTTATACCATATTTCATATTGACATATGGATATTCCAATTGGAAAAAAGAATACGCTAATGAAACAATATGAACGCGACCCAACCGTACCATATATTAAACTGTGACGGTGTGACCTCCTTACACCGTCATCTCACCTCTTTGTATCACCTCTCTCCTCTTGTATCTTATCATTTTTTTTATTTTACTTGTATTTAAATTTTAAATTTGAATTGTTCCATCTTCCTTCACTTTCTCATTTTGTTTTCGTACCACTGTCACTCCCAGCTCGACCGCCACAACAGTCGGAGCTGTTCCAAATTTCATTTACTAAAATCTTATTTTTGATTCTTTACCAAGTTATAATACAAAACATAATACAACAGTCGGAGCAAAAAAACTTATCAAAAATTTGCTGCAATAGTTTTTCAACCAAAAATGAAGCCATAAACCCGGATGTAATGGTGCCGCCATTGAAACCCTGGCTATTACACGAATATAAAGATTTGTACAGACGCTTTCTGGCGCTTTTCACTGGCGCCCGAACTAATTCTCAAGAACACTTTCATTGGCCGAACTTTAAGAAAAAACCCCAAGCTAAAATAAGAAGAAAACACAGTGAAATATTTTATTCATAAACTGTCAAAGTGCAAAAAGTGTCATCACATAATTCATTTACACTGCAAATCACCTACACACCTCATAATTGTTACAGACAAGAGACGACTGCCGTAACATTCAGCTGGTTACAAATGTAACTGAACCAATAGTTGGTGTACCGGTAGCACTACAAACACAGTCCTATCAAACAAAACTATCCAGAAACTCCTACAGTACACTTTCTTCATATCTCGATATCTACCCATGTGTAGATTCACAAGTCGTTGAAACTTGGAGTTTAAACCTTCGGTTATTCCAAGCGAAGACGATACTGACTTACAGCTTGTTTGGGAGAGTATCTCTGCAAGTCACTGTTACTCCGCAACATTACAAACCACATAATTACATAAAAACATCTCATTGTAATATTTATAGTATTTCGTAAAATATTTTCTATTATCTTGTAATTTTATATTCGACATAATTCTTTTCAATTTTATTCTTATTCAAATTTTTGACATTTTGTCAAATTTATTTTCTTCGCATATTACTACCAAAATTTAATTTTCAAATATTTATTCCTAAAAGAATAATACGAAAAAGATTATCATCCTAACATAAATACTCCTTTCTAAATTTCTTCACAATATGGAACAATTAAATAAACCTAAAATTCGAAACGCAACTTTTGAAATCAATCAAACTGCTGATGAGCTCCGAAATCTACTTTTATCGTTTCCAGACCAACAACCCGTAACTTAAACCTTGAAAATCCTACTGCGTTTACACTCTTCAGGAATCAGTAATAGTATATTTCCATAATCATCATAAACCATCTCATCTTCACTTTTATATCTTTTTTTAAACTTCGCTTTGAGCCCTACCGCTCCTAGCCTTTACTTTTGCCCCGAGCCCTTCCGTTCTTAGGCGTATCTTCGCTTCGAGTCCTAACACTCGTAGTCTTTACTTTTGAGGTCTACCTTAATCTTTATTCTCATAGAGCGGCAGACGACTCTTAAAATAAGCCTTCGGTCTATCCATTCATTTTTTTTTCAAGAGCGGCAGACGACTCTTAAAATAAGCCTTCGGTCCATTCATTCATTTTTTTTCTTCTTCAAGAGCGGCAGACGGCTCTTTAAGTAAGCCCTCAATCGATTCATTCTTTTTTTCTTTTTCCACTTTAGGAGCGGCTGACAACTCCTTAAAGAAGCCTCGTCGTCATTTGAAAACATCCTTCTAGAAGTGGTTGTCCTAGAATATGACTCCACTCTTATCGGAATGCAGATGATAGCATGTATGAGGAGGTATACCTGGTTGTTTGTTGATGTATGTATGTGTGAAGCTGTGTTTTCCTGGTTACCTCTTGGACAGTCTTCCAAAACTTTCTGAGGTCATGGGGATAATGTAGTGTGAAACTACGGACCCCTATTATTTTCATCTCTCATCATACGTTTTCTAGTAAATACCCTTACTTTTCCTGGTTCCTGAAAGAGTTCCAGCTAATATTTACTATAAAATATTAGTCTAGTTACTCAAATTTACTATTGTAAGCTATTTCTCACACTTTATCAATATCACCCAAATGTTTTCCTAAATTAATGATCACATACTTTAATTTAATTTTAAACTTTTTTTCAGTGCCTCCGTCCCTTATGAGCTCACCATAACCTTCCTTATTATTTTCCTTTACTTAAAAGTACTTAACATGTGACGAACTCCTCTAAGTCAACTTTACAACACACTTCCTTCCTTTACTTACACTTACCTAACCCCCCTTCTCTACCACTATTCTTACTTTATTCTTTTTCCATTATCCTTTCTCTTTACCATTATACTTCAAAAAAATCCTGAATGATTTTTTTTTTCTTCGGCCTCCCGGGTATTGTGACGGTGTGACCTCCTTCCACCGTCATCTCACCTCTTTGTATCGCCTCTCTCCTATTGTGTCTTATCATTTTTTTATTTTACTTGTAATTAAATTTTAAATTTTAATTGTTCCATTTTCCTTCACTTTCTCATTTCGTTTTCGTACCACGGTCACTCCCAGCTCGACCGCCACAACAGTCAGAGCTGTTAATAAGCTAATCAAAGTCTACACCCTTCATGTATCTATTTCCGTAATTCAGTTTCTCGGCCCATTTAGGGGTAAGTGCCTTAATAATAAAGTGTAGGGAGTGTTTTGTACTGTTACACTTGTTTTTTTACATTTACCTTTACATTGTTACAGCCTTTCTTTAAACTTGACTTCTTTAATAAATTTTGTGGACCGGAAGTTTCCCATTTCATTGCCGTGAACCTGTTCACGGCTAGTTAGGGTTACAACCCTTTCAAAACTAATCTAATAAAATGAGAAGAACAACTGCGAAGAATTTTATTACGCTAAATATACATTTGAATTCTTCGAAAAATTTCGTTTACAATTTGTTGGATATTTCAAATAAGTAAAATTTGTTTATTTATGCCCAAAATGGAGCAGCTGCTACTAGCTGTGACTGTAATAATACTCTCAAACGTCTTGAATGTAAGTAATAAGTAAATATCTTAAATTATGTAGCTACATGGTCATTACTGTATGTTTTATTATCTGTGCTAATTAAATTTCTTCGGTTTTAGCATAATAATATAAAAATAGATGATGTAAAGCGATAGCCTACAGACATGATGCTGGAAATTGATTGTTTTTTTTAAATTACGTTGTAGCGCTGGCGAAGAACAATTATTGGTAGCTATAGCTACCAGAACTGTCAAAATGTTTTTTTCGGTCAAACGTTGCTGGTAACTATAGTTACCAGTAAATTACGGTACCCGATTGGTGAACTGTTGTTACAAATAACTTTGGTAACATGTATTAACACCAAATTTTTACTAGTATTTCACTGTTAAATACTCAATATCCTAATATAATATAATATATATATATATATATATATTGTTACATTTAGGAATTAGTTAAAGTAAAACTCGCAAATAACCGTTCACCGGTTAATGGTCGGCAACAGACTGACAATCGTCTTTGTATGATTTACCCACATACACTATAATATATGTATGTATAATAGGGGTTAAAGTATGAAATTGCCGATTTGTATTGAAAATCTTAATTGTTTATTTTTTAAATTTTTAACAAATTTATTTAATCAAAATAGTTGCCATTATTATCTATACATTGCTGCCATCTAATGGGAAGGTTATTAATGCCTTTGCGATAGAACTCCGACGATCTAGACTGCACAAACTGTGTGAAAGCATTTTGTACTGCCTCCTGGGAAGAAAACTTCTTGTCACGTAGATAATTGTCCAAATCACGAAAAAAATGGTAGTCCGTTGGAGCAAGGTCTGGTGAATACGGAGGATGACGAATGGTTTCTAACTGCAGTGTTCCTGAAGGGTCAAAATGGTTTCTCGTGCTGTGTGAGGTCTCGCGTTGTCGTGGAGCAATAATGGTGAAGATCGATTCATGAGTCGGGGCTGTTTTACTGCTAGTTTTGTCATGGTTCGGAGTTCGGCACAATAGACATCTGCCGTTATTGCTTGACCAGATCGGAGAAAACTATAGTGAATAACACCATGCTGAGACCACCAAACAGTTACCATTACCTTTTTATTGGTAAGTTTTGCTTTAGGACACTGTTGTGGCATTTGACCTGGGGTCAGCCATTGCATTTTTCTTTTCCGGTTATCATAAAGAATCCACTTTTCATCACATGTTACAATTCGATCCAATATTCCTTCATTTCTGTACCGGTTCAACAAGGCAACACAAGTTTCAACACGCGTTTCTTTCTGCAGATCAGTCAAATCATGAGGCACCCATTTTTCGTATTTTTTTATTTTATTGATTTGACGCAAGTGAGTCAATATTGTGGGTAAGGTAACGTTAAACCATGCCGCTAATTCCTGGGTAGTTTGACTAGGATCGGCTTCCACTATCTCTCTTAATTCATCGTTATTCACCTGTGTGGGCGGTCTTCCTCGTGGCTCGTTCTTAAGTCGAAATTTCCATCACGAAAGCGTTTAAACCAAAATCGCACGGTGCGTTCATTAGTAGGCCCCTCTCCAAACGCAGCATTGATATTGCGGGCTGTTTCTGCCGCGTTAGTTCCGCGTCGGAACTCGTATTCAAAAATCACTCGAATTTTCGCAGTATCCATCTTTCTTGTCTAAATTGAATAACAAAAACAATTGAAAGTCGATATTCAAATGTTTCAAATTTAAAAAAAAAAATCACAGAAACCATTTGAAAAAAGTTTCATTCGAAAACCTCAAACCATGAAGATTCTATGAAAATTCAAAGAACCTATTGCAATAAAACGGCAATTTCATACTTTAACCCCTAATATATATATATATATATATATATATATATATATATATATATATATATGTGTGTCGAAGCAACAACCGCTCTAAGCATTATATATTTTTGTAAACCTAATGCAATGAACAACACAGTTGACCCTTCAAATGTAATGTTATAATCTAATAAGTGGACTGTGTTCTTCTTGCCATATTAACTTTATCCAACCGAAGGTGCAACCTTAGTATAATTAATAAGACAAGCAGCGTAACTTCATACAATAGAAGCAATGCGGCTTGTATGTGTGCGCGCGCGTCACACGCCATGTACGGATACGTACTCGTATATTGACACAATCTCGCGGCGCGCTCGAATTGCACAGTGCGGGTTTGCACGCGCTTTTAATTATAGAATTAAATTGAATTTACAAATGTATCGTTACGTTACGAACTCTCATTGCATAGGTATAACTAATTATATAGTAGCTTCTAAGAAGTCTCTGTACTGTATTATTCTGTCTGTATTATTATGCTCACGTGCCCAATAATGAAATAAAAACAAGCGAGGCAAAAGCTCTATACTCTATCTATACGAATAACATTAATTAATCAAAGCAATTTGCCCATAATAATATTTTCAGCAAGTCGAATTTCTAAATTTGTAATAGAGTACAAATTTTTGGCAATTGAGTATGTCTTTCCAGTCCTTAATTAGAAGATTTAAGGAACTTGCTATAACTGTGGACGTACAGTGAATATGAAGAAGAAATTAAGTGTTGAAAATGTATTTATTTATAACTACAGCAATTGTTTACAGTTTTTTCATTTTATGATTTTATTAAAAAATTAACAAAAAGAATACTTATTAATCTAAACACGGCGGCACAATAAAAACCTGAGTAGGTTTCTCCTTGCACCGCAATTCATTGATGGGAGCTCGTAATGTAGCCGGCAAACCGTTTTGCTTACTTGTAACGTGCCGCCTGCGCCTACCCAACATTACAAAGCCGTCAAAAAAGATGCAAGTAAACCAACAACTACTACCTTCGGAATAGTGTCAATGAAAATTCACAATAAAAATATGATGTATCCAGGATGTCAAAAGTTAAAGTTAAGTAGATTAAAAAATTTAGTGGATAAAAAAATTTGGTCAGTGTAGTAAGTATGAGTTATTTAAGAAATATAATTTAAGTTTGGTTTTTGTGTTGCTAATTGTTAGGTTATTTTTAATTTCTGGCGATACTGAGTTAATCAGTTTTTGTATTTGGTAGCTCAATCGCTTTTTGCCATACAGGTTATTGCAACGTGTAATTTTTGGCAAGTTATTGGTCACAATTTGCGTTACTATTTTGTGACTGATTTTATTCTGTCAGTTTTTATTAAAGAATTAATCTATCAGTAGTAATTAATCTACCATTTGATTTTTTCATTAATTGGTAAGATTTTTAAAAGTCGAAGAGCTCGTGATAATTATTTTTATGTTTTAGTTTGACTTTGTATGGAACTATTGTTTTTAATATACGCAAGTGTATTGTGGTAGTACCACGTAGCACAGTATAACCAATAGTAGTCTGTTACATTAAGGTGTCACAAATAATTAAACAAATTTAAAAAAAAATAATTAAAAAAAGTTATATTATGGATAATACGTATGATTTGCCGTCACGTAACTGTACTTAAGTTTGTTTTCCATTGCGGATCTTTACCAATGTCCGGCAAGCAGGATATGACCTTCGCGGAGCTTCAGATAGAAATAATACAATGTCGTTGCTAATAGAAACGGGGTAATGATCGTTGGTAATCCCTTTTCAATTTCCCGATTTTTTGTACGGTGCTAAGATCATCACATTTTTTCAATAAAAAAAA
>NW_020654810.1:10008428-10008886 GCF_003589595.1 Hyposmocoma kahamanoa | reverse complement strand
TTTGTAAAACTTAATGTAGCGTAAATTGGAATGTTTTCTTTGTAAAACTAAAAATAAGGGATTTAATTAATAACTATTGTAACTATAGTGAAAAAGTAGGGTGGTTTGCATTAATATTAGACATAACTGGTGAAGACTGTACCACCTCAGTCAACCGTGACCATGGGACCTGTAAAGGGCCCGAAACGTCGGTTTGTTTGAAAAAACAAATATACGCGATTTAAATCCGGAAAAATAGTTTCATTTCCTATGTATATATATCGCGAAACCCTAAGAACTCGATTGTTTCAAATAGCTCATATTATTTTTACACCTTTCATGTCGTAAAAGCATCTTTGGCGTATAATCATATGCGGTTTAATTATATCACGAATTTTGAAACGCAAATAAACCAAACTGTTAACGTTGGAAAATCCCATCATACTAGCATTACACGAGCCGACACTAACCGTGCCGCA